>NC_045996.1:0-17500 GCF_010909765.2 Amblyraja radiata | reverse complement strand
AGGTGAGGACTTTGTTCACTGGAGCGGAGGAAGCTGCAGGGTGATGATATAAAGTGTGTAAAATCATGAGACGAATAATTAGGATGAATGCAGTCTTTTATCCAGGATGGAGAATCACAAATCAGACATCATAGGGTTAAGGTGAGAGGGATAAGATTTACAAGGAACCTGAAGGGAAGACTTGACACAAAGATGGTTCTAGGTATAAGGGACAAACATAGGTAAGATAATTTACTTCTGACATTACATATGAGTTTTCTGAGTCTGCTGAGTATATTTTTTTATGTTGTATTGCAAATGTCCGGCAATTAATACGGTCTACGATCCGGTATCGGATGTTTGACTGTGTTCTTCCAGCCGCGCCCACTCGTCACCTTGTCTCCACATTTGTCCAACAGTTCATTTGTGGTTAACCGCCATTCAACACCTTCTCTAGTTTAATATATACTGTTTCAGTAACATGGACATTCTTAGAGCCATCGTAGTACGAACATCCCGCTCTGTTCATGGTTGTAACTTATATCAGATCATTAGATCAGGTAAGGTGAGGCTGGTCTATTATTGTCACATGGTCCTAGATGCAGTGGAAAGCGTGACTTTGCTCACTGTCTATTCAGTCCAGATATGCCATACATCGATACAATCAATTAAAATCCTGTAGTTGTAGCGTGGAGGATGTTACAGAATGCAGAGTAAACTGTATTATATAGCATATCGTGCTGAATATTGTTGATTATTTCCATCAAACCCTGAATTATCCGTGTATTAATGAGAATCAATAACCTTAGTTCAAGTCACATTGTGTCATTCAGTTCTCCGTCTAACTGGACAAGTGCAGTTGGATAATTCGAGCTCTGGAAAAAAACACAAAACAAAGAATGTGTGTAAAAATATTATTTAGATGTGCATGTTTATATCTGGAACAATGGAACAATAAGCTGTGAAAGATCCCTCTGGGGACACGATGTTGTAGACAATTAAAATGAGAGGCGTTTTAGGTTTGAGCTTCAGGTTTAAGTTTGATATTGTTACACGAGTACATGTGAAAAGCGATATGTTGCATGCTATCCAAACACATCAGATATATCATATATTGACAATATCAGTTCAAACTCCAGGACAACGAGTGGTGGGCTAATGGATTCACATGGAGAATGAGCTACCAGAGGAGATCGTTGAGGGTGTCATTGTTACAACCTTGCAATGGGAGTTAAACTGCTTAGTGGATAGGAACGATTTGGGGTTATGTGGGCGAAAGATGGGTTGGAGTGATTCGTGCAGATGGGGCACGTCGATCGGCAGCTGGGCCGAAAGGTCTATTACCGTGTTCTCTGACAATATATAGAGCCATGTGGAAGATACAGAGTGAGGCATATAGTTCGCACCATTGAGAGTATTGTAGTGCATCCGTTACTTGGAGGATCATCCACTATAGGACATCCACTATAAACCCACTGACTCCCATGGCTATCTAGTCTACTCTTCTTCCCACCCTGCTTCCTGTAAGGACTCCAGCCCCTACTCCCAATTCCTCCGTCTACACCGCATCTGCTCCCAGGATGAGGCGTTCCACACCAGGGCATCTGAAATGTCCTCATTCTTCAGGGAACGGGGGTCCCCTCCAGCACTATAGACGAGGCTCGCACCAGGGTCTCTTCCATACCCCGCAACACTGCTCTCTCTCCCCCCGCCCCCCCACTCGCAACAAGGGCATAGCCCCCCTAGTCCTCACCTTTCAACTCACTAGCCCCCTCCCATTCCGTATCCGAACTCTCTGTCCTGGGTCTCCTTCAGGGCCAGAGTGAGCAACACCGGAAATTGGAGGAACAGCACCTCATATTCCGCTTGGGGAGTCTGCATCCTGGTGGCATGAACATTGAATTTTCACAATTCTGTTAGCCCTTGGTGTCTCCTCCACGTTCCCAGCTCTCCCTCAGCCCTCGGACTCCTTCTCCTCCTTTTTCCTTTCTTCTCCCCCCCCCCCCCCCCGCGCTCCTCACCCCCTCTCAGTCCGAAGAAGGGTTTCGGCCCGAAACGTTGCTTATTTCCTTCACTCCACAGATGCTGCTGCACCCGCTGAGTTTCTCCACAATTTTTGTATACAGTCGATTTTCCAGCATCTGCAGTTCCTTCTTAAACACTTCTTAAACACTTGGAGGAACTGACCGGTCTGGACAAGTCTTTGACTACGTTAGTTGTTTTATTTCCGAGGCAGCGTGATGTGTAGATGGATTCAATGGTGGGACGTCTGGTTTCTGTGATGGATTGGACTCTATTTATAACTGCAATTTCTCGCGGTCTTGGCAGACCAGTTACCACTCCAATCTGTGGTGCAACCCGACAATATGCTTTCCACGATATATCCCGAGAAGCTTGTCAGAGTCACTGGAGACAAGCCACATTACCTCAGACTCCTGCTGAAGTAGAGGCGTTGATGTGCCTTCTTGGATGTCGCATCAATTGATTACCCCGCGACAGATCGTTGGTAATCTAACACCATGCAACTTGAGCACTCGACCATTTTCAATTCCATACCATTGATGCAGCTGTGGGCTATACTCCACCATGCTTCATGAAGTCAATAACTACCTCCTTCAACTTGCTGACATTGAAAGAGGGGTTATTGTCCTGACATCGTGTCACTAAGTTCACTATCTTCGTCTTCTATTCCATCTCCACGTAGCACATTATTTGACCCATCCCATTTGTATCATCGGCTAACTCGTAAATACAATAAGAGCCGGGTTTGGCCGCACTGTGGCGAGTGTAAATGAGGTATAGTAACGGGCTGAAAACCAATACTTGCAGGCGCTGATGTTATTCTGGAGGAAGTGTAATCTGTAATCACTGACTGAGGACTGTTGGTGTTAAAATCGAGCATTCAGTGGAAGAGTGGGAAAAGATACCCCGGTCCCGGAGTTTGGAAAAGCAAACCATCCCATCCTTGTGCGCATACATGTACACATTGCTAAACGCATACAGTAAAGTTCGAGACTGTTATTACTTTCAATATTATCCGCGAACTGACCTAGGCACCAGTAGTGGCTGCCTCGCCAACAGGCTGTCTGTCCTTTCTTCTTCTTTCTTATTTTTAATGTATTAAAAAGTATGTTTTAGTGATCCTTGGTTTGTTTTATGTGGGGTTGTGTGTGAGGTGGGGGGGGGGGACTTTTATTCAATCTCTTTCTTCGACGGAGATGCGATTTTTTCCGCATCGTATCTCCGTCCGCACTGTGCCCTAACACCGTGGAGTTGGCGGCCTCTCCTGGAGACCGATCTGGCGCTCCAAGCCGCGGGAGTCGGCCGGACTTTAACATCGCGGAGCTTGCGATGCCTTTGCCGGGGATCGAAGCTCCAACCGCGGGATCTGTGGACTTTAACATCGTGGATCCCGCTGTCTCTGGTAAGAAGAGGCCGAGTTGGGAGCTCCATGGCGGGGAGGGAGTTTCAACCGCCCCGACGCGGGAGTTATGATCACCCCGACGGGGGCTTCGATCGTCGGCTGCGGGGCTTTGATCGCTCCGACTGCGGATTGTTTGATAGACCCGACCAGGAGAGTATACAGAGGAAGAAGATTGTACTTTGTTGCCTTCTTGCACAGTGAGTAATGTGGGGAATTCGCTGTGGTGGATGTTAACTTTGATGTAATTGTGTGTCTTGTTGCTTTTGTTTCGTATGGCTGTGTGGTAATTCGCATATCATTGCAGCGTAATTGGTACATGGGGCAATAAAGGTCATTTGAACCATTTGAGCTGCTCAAAGTTCTGTTCTTGGCTCCTCAAACAATGAAGCTCTGATCCAATAATGATCGGGTGTTGAGCAATTTCCAGCTTTTCAATGATGGGGACATCAGGTGGACGGCAAGAGAACTGCATGGGAACCGGGCACGGATCCATCAATAAGTCATTTGTGGAAAACTTGCAGGTTCCGCGTGTATGTTGGGTAATTCGCTGCGTAAGATCACCAATAATCCGCTTCCCAGATCTGAAGAAATAAGTGCAACTCTTTGTCTCCTTTCTTCAGTAGACGATGGTGACAAACCAGCTGCTTCCCAACATGTCGGCCGCAATTCGATTCCCGGTCTCCGCAGTTGACCCGATTAACGCGAACCCCGCCTCCCGAGAGTTTTGGAGATTTCGTTCAAATTCCAATTAATAACCAAACGAATAAGAATAATAAGATATGATGAATGGCGGTAAAATGGATTCCATGACAAACTATTATTGAATGACCTACAATAGTCGTTGGTTCAGCTATGGAACTCCCGCCCCTCTCATTTTCCCGGTAAAGCGGTGAACCTCCGAGTGCAACTTCCTGGCCTCTTTATTGCCGAATCCTCCAGAAATCGAGGGAAGATCCCGACATGTCTCGACGATAAGTTCACACGGAGTGACGCATGTCTCTTCAACACATCATCTTCTCGACCCTGCAGTTATTCGTTTGCAACCGCTCTCTGATGATTTTACAGCTTTGCTGAAATGTGGCGCGCTGTTTGAACACAATACCCCAACGTACACAGAAATTGATGGAGACAAGTGAGGCAGCGCCAAGAGTCATAACGTCAAAGAGTAATGAAACGCCCTAAGGCCCAACTTGACCACACCATCTAAAATAGCCAATCAAAGCTTGAATATTTGCCGAGTTCAATCCCTATCTTACTCTAAGCCTCCCCTATCTACAAGTCCAAAAGTTTATTTGAAATTGTGTTTTTGAATTGTGTTCTTACTCAACTACCTCATCTGGCGCACAGTCAGTATATACAACATCCACAGTGTAAATAAAAAACGTTCATTTTAAACTAGACTAAGTGGGGCCCGTTGGGTCCCAGCTTCATACAGGATGGCTGGTCCCCCAACGCTGGTCTCTCCACCTATTCGAATATTGCTGGCCAGTGGGGGGGGGGAGGAGCTTTCTGGAAAGCTAGCATAGGTCTTGCGGGCCGAAGGGACTGTTTCCAGAGGGCTAGTATGGACATTGTGGGCCGAATGGATTCTTGGGCTGGCATGTGGTTTTTGCAACTGTGGTTTTTGCAACTGTGGTTTGGCAACTGTGGTTTGGCAACTGTGGTTTGGCAACTGTGGTTTGGCAACTGTCCTTTGGCAACTGTGGTTTGGCAACTGTGGTTTGGCAACTGTGGTTTGGCAACTGTGGTTTTTGCAACTGTGGTTTTTGCAACCGTGGTTTTTGCAACTGTGGTTTTTGCAACTGTGGTTTGGCAACTGTGGTTTTTGCAACTGTGGTTTTTTCAACTGTGGTTTTTGCAACTGTGGTTTTTGCAACTGTGGTTTGGCAACTGTGGTTTGGCAACTGTCCTTTGGCAACTGTGGTTTGGCAACTGTCCTTTGGCAACTGTGGTTTGGCAACTGTGGTTTGGCAACTGTGGTTTGGCAACTGTGGCTGGGAGGAATAACCGCTTTATTAGGTCCGACCGTTTACTGCAAATGTCCCGCTCATTTCGTGATTTCCGCTTAGTGGACAAGTCACACTGATTGCGTCATTTCCGGTGACTGCAGAGGTCGTGCTGACTGCGGAAGGCCTAAAGTGGGGGCACTGCGCTCTGCCGTTTGAGTATTCAGAAATGTTTACAGTCATATATACAGGTATGGTGTGTGAGTGTTTGTAACTTTCTTTTTGTCTGTATGTATGTGTGAGTGTGTCTTTGTGTGTGTGTAAGTGTGTATGTCTGTATGTGTGTCTGTCGGTGAGTGTGTCTGGCTGTGTGTGTATCTGTCTGTCTGTGTGTATGTCTGTATGTTTGTGAGTGTCTGTGTATGTGTCAGTGTCTGTGTATGTGTTAGTGTCTGTGTGTGAGTGTGTGTGTGAGAGTGTGTGTGTGAGAGTGTCTGCCAGTATGTCTGTCTGTGTGTCTGTCTGTGACCGTGTGTTTGTGTAAGTTTGTGTGTGTGTGTCTGTGTGAGTGTGTGTGAGTGTGTGTTTGTGTGTATCTGTCTGTGAATGTGTGTTTGTTGTGTGAGTGTGAGTGTATGTGTGTGTGTGTGTGTGTGACTGTGTATGTATTTGTGTTTGTATGTTTGTATGTCTGTGTGTGTGTCTGTGTGTGTCTGTGTGTGTGTGTGTGTGTACGAGTGTGAGTGTCTGTGTGTGTGTGAATGCATGTGTGTGCACTCTGCTTGAAATGCTGTAAAATTGGATTTGTTGGCTTGGAGTGCTGTGAGGTTGGACTTGCGGCCCGCACTCCGCTTCAAGTGCTGTGAGATTGGACTTGCAGGCCTCCACTGAATGATGACTTTTGAGGTAAATTCTCAGATTTCTTTGTTAAAATTGAACCACTCAATCTCTCTATATTAAAATTGCATTTTTTATATCACCAGCAAAGCGACATCATGAGGCAGTGGGGAGCAGACCACAACAAGAACTTGAGAAATCTCATCTCATTTAAATTGTTGATATTTTTTCAGTCATTCACATTTTAAGGTTTAATAAATCCTTTTTTGCACTTGCCATGCCTGCGTGTTCTTCTTCACAATGGGAACCTAATAGGCAGGAATGGCTGCGCTGTCGGAGAGCCACTAAGAATGCTTGGGGGGTGGTTGAGGGTAGATGTACTGAATGCGTGGGGGAGAGGGGAATGGCAAGGAGCAGTGGGGGTGGGTGAAGGGAGGAAGGGTGACTGAGTGAACTGCCACCACACCAGCCGTGAGTGAGTGGATCGCCAGCACACCAGCCATGAGTAAGTGAACTGCCAGTCCACCAGCCAGAAGTGACTGAAGTGCCAGCCCACCAGCCGTGACTTAGTGAACTGCCAGCCCACCAGCCATGACTCACTGAACAGCTAGTCCAAGAATCAATTCAGTCCACAATGTCCTGTCCATACTAGCCCTCTGGAAACCAGTCCATTCAGTGCACAACACCCATACTAGCGCTCCAGAGATTTCCGTAAGGATAGACTTTCCTCCTTCATTGCTGTGATCTGCAAAAAAGATAAAAATTGCTAAAATTGATTGTCCACCCTCTACCTAATCTATCTCACAGAGGCTGTCACCTGTTTTAGGCAGAATGTCTGGCAGTTTCTCATTTGCCAGCCCGCCAGGCCTCAGTTACCGAGCTGCCAGCCTGCCATGCCTGAGTGACTGAACTGCCAGGCCTGAGTGACTGAACTGCCAGGCCTGAGTGACTGAGCTGCCAGGATTCAGTGATTGAGCTGTCAGGCTTCAGTGCCTGAGCTGCAAGCCCAAGAATCAATTCGGCCCACAATGTCTATACTAGCCCTCTGGAAACCAGCCCTTTCAGCCCACAACAACCATGCTAGCGCTCCAGAATGTCACCCCCCACTGGCCAGCAATATTGGAATTGGTGGAGAAGTGGCATATTGCGTTGTGGGACCAGCCCTCCCCTGTGAAGCTGGGACCCAACAGGTCCCACTCAGTCTAGTATATTTTATAAATAGCTGCGGTCCTATTCTCTATCCATGTCAATATCCAACCCCAATACCATGTGCTAAAATGTAAGATTAAACGAGAACTTACCAGTTTGAAGTTTGATCTGTATTTTATGAGGAGTTATGATGAGGGATTACGTGAAGAACCCGCTCAGTGCGCAGGCACGGCATACTTCCAAGCAGCGGTGTGGAATCACAGATAGACACAGTTATTTGAAGTAAACATAGTAAAGATAAGGAGACATCAATTTATTAGTTTGATCCATATAATGAGGGTGGGAGCGGAGGGCACGTAATCCCTCATCGTAACTCCTCATAAAATACAGATCAAACTTCAAACTGGTAAGTTCTCGTTTAATCTTACTATTTTACTGCGGAGTCACGTGAGTGACTACGTGAAGACTTCAAAGCTCTGTGATTTGAAACCGTGTAACAGTTTCATTTCACTCACTGCCGAAGTTCTTGAGGGAGGAAGTGTTATCGTAATCAGCCAATGAGTCTATTTGTAGAAAAACACAATGGTATGTTTTAACCAATAACAACAAAGAATTAAATTGCTCCCCTGGGCTTAAATTAAATATTTGCAGTTCGTAAATCTTTACTGCAAATAAACCAGGTTTTGCCAACGGTTATTATAAAATTTATGAACGGTCTCCCCCCCCCCCCACCATCCTGCTGTAGCCAGGATGTGGTCTATAGGCATGTCCATTCTTTAGCCGTCGACGTGGATGCTGCCCTGGTGGAATAAGGTTTTTATGACTGACCCACAAGGCTTTTCATCTCCCTCGAACGAATATTTTGGTTGTGTCTATGTAGGATAGTAGGTGGGTCATGGCACATAACCGTGGTTCAGGGGGGGAAGCCCGGAATTCCACGACTGGATTAGGTGTTCCTGGTTTGCTCTGTTTGATCAGTCGCTGGATAACGACAGATCTGGTCTGGAGCTGTGATCATGTTGTCCAGTCGCAATAGGTGTAGTGACTGGACCATCTGAGCGGATACAAGTGCCATCAACATGAGCGTCTTTAGTGTAGCTTGCTCGAGGCCGAGGGATCTGGCTGGTGGCCATTCCCTGAGATATGTCAGGACCACACTGATATCCCAAATATGTGTATACCTGGGCTTAGGGCTTGATATTGTAAATGCCCTTCATCAGTTTTATCACCAGTGGATGGGACCCCATCGCCTGTTGTCCTGGCGCTGGTTTGAGATAAGCAGAAAGAGCACTCCGCGCTGTGTTGATGGCACTGTAGCTGATCCCTACATCGTGGTGTAGATAGGCCAGGAACTCCAGTACGTTGGTGGCTGTGGCTGTTGCGTATGTTGTCCCTGTTTCCTGGCAGTACTTCTCCCTTTTTTGATGCTGGTTAAGTACTGCCTCTTGGTGGATGTTCGAAGGGATGCCGACATGGTGGTGATGGTTTGTTTGACAATCCCAGTTCCAGGTAAGGTCTGTTCAAACTTGCAACCCAGGCGTTTAATTTTGTCATGGCATGGGTGTTTAGCTTACCTGGTAGGTAAGTAGCTGATAGCCAAATATGTCTTTCGACACACCATTGCCAAATCATGTTGACCAATTTGTCGCATGATAATGATTTTATGCCACCCATATGGTTAATATAAGCCATCACCGTAGTATTTATCAATTTGTAACCGAACATGCAAGTGCTGCATATTAGATACATATGCTTTTAAACCATAAAAGACGCCCAACATCTCTTGATAGTTAATGCCCAGTGTAAGTAGTAGTGATGACTCTAGTTTAGTCCATCTACCACCTGTGCTGGATATGGAGTTAGTCGCTCCCCAGCCTTGAGCACTGGCATATGTTTGAATAACTAAAGTAGGGTTAGTGATGAAGATAGGGCTGAAACTATGCCAAACGTTTTCTGCCCACCACTGTAGCTCTGATATTGCTTCAGTGGGTAATTTCATGACACGATCATAGTGACCTGTATGTCGTTTTAGTGCCTGTACCTTTGCTCTCTGTAAATTTTTGATAGTGCAAAGGTCCGAATTGTGTAGCCGGAAATGCTGCTACCATTTCCCCAATTACTCTTGCTACTTGTCGAATAGTTGGTCGCTCGTTGACCATTAAATTGTTGCATGATTGTGCTAATTTAACCATTTTTGCCTTTGGCAAGGTAACAGTCATATGGACTGAGTTAATTGTGAAGCCCCGGTAGTCCATGATAGTGGATGGCTTCAACTTAGATTTATCTGGATGTAGGACGAACCCCAGAGTTTCGAGGAGCTGTTTTGTAGCTGATACTTCTGCCACAGCCAATTCCATCGTTTTCCCTACTATCAGAATATCATCCAGATATGCCATGACAATATGTTTTTGTTTTCTTAGTATTGCCATGGCTGGGTTCAATATTTTGGTGAATAATCTTGGGGCTGAATTTAGCCCATAGGGCAATGCTTTGTACCATCCAGATAAATTTTAGGTATTTGCGATGATCCTTGTATATGGGTACTAGATAGTAAGCATCTTTAAAATCAATGCTTGCCATGAAGTGTCCTTTGGAAATCAGTTGTTTGGCAGTAACAAATGTCTCAATTTTGAAATGTATATACTTAACAAATTTGTTTAGTGATGTTAAGTCAATGATGATGCGACAACCACCATCTTTTTTGGTTTTAGTGAATATATTCGATACAAATTCCAAAGGTTCATGTTTGGTCTTTTCGATGACCCCCTTTGTGATAAGTCTCACCAGTTCAGCTTGTCCCTCGCGTTTCTCTTTGACGGAGGGAGAAATACCCTTTGGGGCCAATGTTGAACTAGTCGCGATTTTTCTGACATGAATTGTATTTTATATCCACTAATGCTGTTGAGTATATACTTGTCACTCGTGACATTATCCCATGCTGTTTGAACAAGTGTAATCACCCCCCTGTTAGTAAAGCACCCTTACTCTCTATATGCTGGCAGGAACCAGACCCACCTACCTCCAGGGTTATTGTCGTTTCTTCTGTTTCCTTGTGTTCCTGAACATTTTGCTTGTCTGACGTGTTGGCGATGTTGGGGGTTGGCGCATGTTCCATGGGGTTCGCTCTGGGCCCAGATCTAAAAAGATCTTTGGGGATAAAATGCGGTCCTTGAGCTTTCACCAGTCCCATATTGAGGACGTCGACTGGTGGATGCCGTGGGGTGGTGCCGCTTGGGTATTGTAAGTCTTGGTTTGCTCGTCCCGGGCCTGCCCTCATGAGGTTGAAAGTTTTTGATGCCTCTTCCATGTCCCTCAACTTTTAGTTGAGGTCCGTCCCGAATAACAGAGCGTCCGTCTCCGCGGCTGGGGTTTTACACAACCCAGCAAATTTGGGATTGAGGGCAGGTCTTATGATTTCCCGCCGGAAGTTGTTAATTTCGTACTGCGTGTTGCACATTAATGCCAGTACATCCTGCTGGCAGGTATCCATCTCCGTGTCTTCCACAGAACGAGCAAAGGCTGTGATGGCCGACGTCAGGAGCCTTAGGATCCGCTGTAGCTTAACTTCATAGTTGCGCATGTGTGCCACCACGTGCCCCCAGATTTGGCTGTTTACAGTCAGCACTCTGAGGGCCTCACAGTTCTCTGGTGTTTTGTAGAGATCCAACGCCTCAGAGAGCACCTTCTCCTGCAAGGGCTTATTTGAAAGCTGATTAATGCTGGCCGCTAATTTCGGTTCCAGCGGTCTTCCAGCACGTGGGGTTGCTACATAGCGGTCCACCACACCCAGCAGCTCTTCCTGCTCCTGCACCTCCTGCATACTGCCGATCTCGTCCGCCAACCCCTGTTGCAGACCAGCCCAGCCCTGGTCACCAATGCTAGCCTCCAGTAATGAGGGAGCAGAGGGCAGTGCATGAAGCACTGTGGAGGGGGTGCCTGACCTCCGTCCACGAGAGCGCTCTTTCTGCGCATCTCGCTGGAGCTGCTCCAATAGCTGTTGGATGCAGCTCAGGTGACTGTCTCTCCTCCATTTAGGTGGAGACATGTCCCCGTCCGACGAATCGGACGCCACCGGCCGGATGCCTGTTCGGATGGCTAGACATCCAGCCCGCAGTTCAGGCACTAGTGGGACTGGGCTCGGCGCGGTGATGGGGATAGCGGTGCGCCCGGTAATTGTTCTTACCGCCTTCTTCTAGAGCTTTTGTGCCTTGTAGAAGCGAGAGCGCCCCTCAAGCAGCGCGTCTCGCAGACACCTGCGCCGAGAGCCGCTCCAGCGGCTCAGGCGGCTCTCTCTCCCCCCCGTGCGGATGGAGAGACGTCCCGTCCGAAATCGGGAACACCTGCCGGATGCCTCTTCGGGTGGTTATGCATCCAGCCTGCTGTTCAGGTACTAGCGGGCTGGGCTCGGCACGGTGTCGGGGAATAGCGGAACACCGGGTAAACGCTCCTAACGCCTGTTGCTGCCCCCCTCCCCGACGGGAAACGTTCCTCCTCGAACGGGGGACAGTTTTGCTCTAGAGCCGTTTTCTCTGCCTGTAAAACCCAAGCAGAAAAAGGATCCCCTATAAAAGAAACCCGACCTCAGGGTACTCACCTGACGGTCCGTTTCATTCTGTAGCGGGAGCGCCTAACTCCCGCTGATGCCGCTGTTGCACTGCTGGCGTTAATGCCGCGCCTGCGCACTGAGCGGGTTCTTCACGTAGTCACTCACGTGACTCCGAAGTAAAATTGTAGCCACTAATCTCCTGTGTGAGATCTTAACAAATGCTTACTGAAAGTCCAGGTACACTACATCCACTGGCTCTCCCGTCCATTTTACTTGTTGCATCCTCAAAATGGATGATGCAATGTTTCTGCAACCTATGAGACATGTCGCTGGTTTCATGGTGTTGTAAACAATGGAGATGACAGGCGCTTTAGGTTTTAGGTTCAGGTTTAGGGATATTATTGGCACATGTACCAATGTACAGTGAAAAAACATAGTTCTGCATGCTACCCAAACAGATTACATACATCATTTATTGATTTTATCAGTTCAAACGCGATGATACAGGTCAGTGGGCATAAGGATCCACTTTATGCGGTCGCTAGATGGATTCGCACAGCAGGTGGCGCAAATATCAAATTAGCTGCCAAAAGTGGTAGATGAGGTAGTAACTACACAGGATCAAAAATACATTTGGCCAAACATAAATAGGAACTGACATGCACCAAACAAACGGCAGGTGGGACTAATGTGAATGGTGTACATTGATCGGCGTTGACAGATTGGGCAGAAGGACCTGTTCGTGCATTGTGTGACTCATGCGAATAATAGAGAAAAGTGGAAAATAGAGAGAGAAGAATGCATTTATCAGCATTGTAGCACTATTTTATACATCATTACCTCAGACAAAGTTCAATGTCCATAATGGTGTAAAGGGGATTGAATAGTGCCCTAGCCTCTGCAGGGACCGTTCATATACCCGATAGCGGAGGAAATGAACCAATTCCCAAGTTTTGTGATGCGCGCTCACAAACATCTCTACCTGTTGCCGGATAGGTGTAGGGAAAGAAAAAAACTGACCGAGATTTGCCAAGTCTTTGATTGTGTTGGGTGTTTGGGTAATGTTATGCAGCGTGATGTGCAGATAAAGACTATGATTAGTCTGGGCTCTGAGATGGACTGGGCTATATTTACAACCCTCTGCAATATCTCGCGGTCTTGGCAACGTTGTTCCCAAAACAAGCTAATGTAGCGCCACCAAACGTGGTGAATAAAGGTGAGACGTCAGGCCGGTTCAAACAGTCGTTTATTCAGTGGTGACATGTTAGGTTGGTACGCTAACTATAATAACAGTGTTGCTGTAGCTGAGCGAGGTGGTTCACTCAGGCTCTGCTACCGGTTGACTACTTAAGGTCTCCAGGTGAGATGACCTTAGGTACCAGGACCGTGCCCGCCCTCGTACATCCTGACGAGCGTTCGAGCATAAGTGGCCCGTATATAGGCTGACGCCACACTACGATGCAACGTGACAAGCGTGTTAACATATTTTTGCAAGAGTAACGGGAGACATGACAAATGTATTTTTATTTTCGAGTGTGTGTCCTCTTGGGTATCGCATCATTGTGATTGCAGCACGTCAGAAGTGGTAATATTGACAGGAAACTGAAGGAAATACTTTACACTTCCGACGTTGGTGGGTAGTATGAAACAAGTGGTCCGAGGAGTTAGTTGAGAAGTTTCTGCAGCAAGAGTATTTGGAAAGATCGGTGCCAATTCAACAGTAGTAAGAAACAATAAGTAGTTGCTGACCAATAAATGTTGAGCTGGAACTGATTCTGGAATAATGTTCAGGGTCGCCCACGAGCAAACCGACTGTTTAGCCTGTTTGTGATTTGAAAAATGATACCACACTGCATGCGGTTCATCAATATCCGAGTTCTGATGAGATCATTAACTTCTGACATTACACATTTTCCCTTTCACCGCCGATGTCTTCTGTCATCTGAGTATATCATGTCTTCCTTTTGTATTTCAGAAGCAGGGAAATTGCTACGGTCCGCAGTAAATTATCAGCATGTTTATTGTGTTCTTACACCCGCCCTCACACTTCACATTCTCCTCGCATTTGTCCAACAGTCCATTTGTGGTTAACAGCCATTCATCACCTTCTGCTTAACATCATCACCGTTTGTGTCTCGTCTATTATCCCAGTCAGCGTCATAGTACAACCATTCCCACTCTGATCAGAGTTATGTCATACCTCACGGGCCATTTAGTCAGGTTAGATCTATCAGTGTCACATGTATCGAGCTGCAGTGGGAAGTATTGTTTTGCCTGCTATTCACTTGGTCCAAATATCCCAGACACAAAAGCAATCAATGTGAAGCCAAGTGCAATAGATCGGGTAAATGGGAAGATACGGAATGTAGAATACAATTCATGATACAGAACATCATGCTGAATGTGGTTCGTTATTTCCACCCAACCCCGATTTGTCCGGGTATTTGGAACAATGAACAATCGTTGCTCAAGCCACATTGCATAATTCCGGTCTACCTTTCTCCTAGGTGTTGCACCTTTGCATTTGGAGGACAAGATATTTGTACAAACACAAAACCATCATTGAACCTGATGTAAAATTCGTGTTGAACCGTGCCGGGTGCATAGCTAGAAATATTAATGATGATGCAAAGTTTCTATCAACTATGAGTCTTGGTTTGTGAAGGTGTAAACAACTACGTTGCAAGGGGCATTGATATTTAGGCTTCATGTTTAGGTTTATTATTGTCATGTGTATTGAGGCGCATGATACAGCAAAGGGGGTAGATACAGAATGCACAACATAGTACGCAGCATGATAACGCATATGTGCAATGGACAAATATCCAACAAAATGTCGGGATGTTTTGAACAGTCCTCAGTGATAATGGAAGAGAAGAAACTATTCCTATGTGTAATTGTCCGCCTTCGAGCGCTTGTACTTCCTACTGGACGGGAGAAGGGGTGGAAAGGAATGATCGTGTTGGGACACGGCTTTTATTATGTTTGTTGCTTTTGCGAGGCAGATTGGTAGAGATGGAATCAAATGTGCGAGGTCTGGTCTGTGTGATGGACTGTGCTACATCTAAAATATCTCTACCACTTCTAGCCGCCTTGGGAAGAACATTTCCCAAACTAAGCTGCGATCCATCGCCACAGTATTGTTTCTATAGTCCATCCGTAGAGGTGTGTAGAAGTTATGTCTGTCTCCTCCGATGTGGTTGATGTAGGACTGATCAGTGGTAATAATAGCGCCAAGGAACTCGATGCTCGACTATTACAATTCTGCACCGTTGATGCAGATTTGGCGCGTCTACTACGCCATGCGTTTTCATCTTGTTAACATCGGGGAAGTCGTATTTTAAAGGCACGATTCATAAACACATAGAAACATAGACAATAGATGCCGGAGTAAGCCATTAGGCCCTTCGAGCCTGCACCGCCATTCAAGATTATAATGGCTGATCATCCAACTCAGAATCCCGTACCTGCCTTTTCTCCATACCCCCTGATGCCTTTAGCCACAAGGGCCACATCTAACTCCCTCTTAAATATAGTCAATGAACGGGCCCCAACTACCTTCTGTGGCAGAGAGTTCCAGAGATTCACCACTCTCTGTGTGAAACATGTTTTTCTCATCTCGGTCCTAAAGGATTCCCTTTCATCCTTAAACTGTGGCCCCTTGTCCTGGACTTCCCCAACATCGGGAACAAGCTTCCTGCATCTAGCCTGTCCAACCCCTTAAGAATTGTGAAAGTTTCTATAAGATTCCCCTACTTTCTATAACACCCCCCCCCCCTAGTGTCTATAAGATTCCAGTCAATACTCTCTCTCTCTCCTGCCTGTATTGAGCATCATCGTTTTTCTGATCCGACACACCACAGTGGTGTTGTCTACGAGCACGTTGCCGGAATTGGGGCCGTACTCGGCCTTGAGACGCGAGTGTAAACGGAGAATATTAGGGAACTGAGAATGAATCCTTGCCGGGCAGCGGCGATGAGTGTTATTGTGAGGAAGTTGTTGTCACGTAACCTGACTGATTGAAGACTGTGGGATACAAAGTTACGGATCCGTGGCAGAGGAAGGAAGTGACTCCGAAATCCCAGAGTTTGGAGGTAACCGCCACCCCCTGTAACAGGAGACACAGCTACACATGGCCTTATGCACAATGCCAAACTCCAGTCTGTTCCTACATTCAATATCACAATTCAAGACGTCACCTTAATTTTCACGGAGAGATACATTAGTCTTCATTTCTTTAATGTCCACAAATAGATTTGCTCCAACCCTGTTTGTACTTAACAAACGAGCATCTCTACTGTCTGGGATAGAGTGAACTGAGGGCTCAGATATATTTTCCAGAGTATTTTACACCTAGCTCAGACACTTCATGGTGACATATTATTCTGAAACATTGATCCAATCGTAATGATTCACAAACCCGTTGTGTATTTCTCTCAACATCTATCCTGTCAGGGGCACGTAAAATTCTACTGTGTGCCCCCCTCCCATTGCTACGGAACATTTGCATTTTTCAGCTTGAAATTGTGCAATATGGTGCATACTGTAGCGAGTCTTATAACTTACACTTGAATGCAATATATATGCTTAAAATTGGATTGGAGCATTTTTGAAAGGGGGGAGGCTGTGCGATCACTGGCCTTGGGGGTACCCGGTGAGGGAGTGGAGCAACCGAGTGGGGAAGAGGATGTGGAAGAAGGGTAGGAACTTTTTGAAATTTGATGTATTAAAATCATGTTTTAGTGCACTGTAGAAGTATGAATTCAATGTTTTTTGTATGAAGTATTTTAAGAGGTAACTTTTTAAGGGGTAACTTTATCCACACAAGGGTGATGGGTGTATGGAACAAGCTGCCCGAGGAGGTAGTTGAGGCAGGGACCATCCCAACATTTAAGCAAAAGTTAGACTGATACATGGCTAGGACAGGTTTGAATGTATGGACCAAACGCAGGTAGCGTAGCTGGGACATGTTGGTGGGTGTGGGCAAGTTGTGCCGAAGCGCCTGTTTTCACACTGTATCACTCTATGACTACATTATACCTCCACCATGCATGAATGATTCAAAATCAAGTGATCGAGTTTAATTGCCATATACACACACGCATAGAAACATAGAAAATAGGTGCAGGAATAGACCATTCGGCCCTTCGAGCCAGCACTGCCGTTTAATATGATCATGGCTATTCATCTAAAATCAGTACCTCTTTCCTGTTTTTTTCCCCATATCCCTTGTGTCGTTAGCCCCAAGAACTAAATGCAACTCTCTCTTGAAAACATCCAGTGAATTGGCCTGCACTGCATTTTATGGCAGAGAATTCCACAGATTCACAACTCTCCACGTGAAGAAAGTTTGTCCTCATCTCCGTCCTAACTCCCCCCCACCTTTATTCTTAAACTGTGAACCAAGGTTCTGAACTCCCCCAAAATCGGGAACATTTTTCCTGCAGTTACAGTAAGTGAAAATCTAGCAGGCAAGCAGGATGCTTCTCCACCTTCCACCGTGTCTACCCAGTGCTTGGTAATTACCTCCAGCAGCCACTGGTTTTCCTCCAGGATGTACCGAGCCGTAGCCTGATCCATGCCGTCACCTGGGCAAATTCGACACAGAGACTCTCTCTC
>NC_045995.1:17569153-17663302 GCF_010909765.2 Amblyraja radiata | reverse complement strand
GAGAGAGAAGTGGGGAGAGAGAGAGAAGAGGGGGAGAGAGAAGGGGGAGATGGGAGCGTGGGGTTCATTTTCCCACACAAGCCATAGGTGACTGGGCAATCTGAACCCAAGCACCAAGTTGAAAGCGGCCGAAGGTGGGCATCCGAAGGTGCGCATCCCTCAGGACAGCCCCCACTCTCCCACGACCACCCTCCGCACAGTGATGTGATGTACGCGGGGGTCTGGACCAATCGCTGACAAGTCCCGCCCCCCGGCAACGTCATGTCTGTTATTGGACGTTTCTGTTGAGCGGCAGTCGGTCCTGTGGCCTGTGGGCGACGCCGCATTTTGGGTAGGTGGCGTTTCGACAGAGCGGCCATTCGGTAAGTTTGCTTTTAGGCGACGCAGCCTTTTGGTTTGTTGGCTTTTAGGTTTCCCGCCCTTTGGGTTAGTTTGCATTTAGCCGTCCCATCCTTTCGGTTAGTAGGCGTTTTGTCTTTGGACTCTTTCAGTTTATTGTCGTTTCGGCCTCGTTTCCATTCCGTTCTTTGGCTTCGACTTCTTTGCTTCGGCCTCTCGTCCGTCGGCACCACGTCCGGGTACTGTAGGGGCCAGAGGGGAGGAGTAGTGAGGGGAGTGATGAGGTTTAATCTCTGACTCAGAGCTGAAACAAGGGTGTGAGGAAGTGTTAAAATTAAAGACCAACACTTCTGCATTTATTCCCCCCCCCCCCATTCGTGTCACTCACTGGACCATAGAGATGATTGTTTTCATAAGTTGGCGTAAGAAGGAACTGCTGATGCTGGTTTAAACCGAAGACAGACACAAAGTGCTGTAGTAACTCAGCGGGTCAGGCAGCATATCTGGACCTGTCCACGTTCTCCAGAGATGCTGCCTGACCCGCTGAGTTACTCCAGCACAAAACATACTTGGCTAATAAAGTATGATTATGATTCATGTTTAATCAGTTCAGAAGATCACATTCCCCTTTGATGTCTCGTTTTCACTCCTTGCACCTTCTTATCTCTGTGTCTCCTGCTTCTCTGACTCAGTCTGAAGAAGAGTCTCAGCCCGAAACGACGCCCATTCCTTCTCTCCACAGATGCTGCTCGTCCCACTGAGTTACTCCAGCACTTTGTACCTGTCCGCATTCTCCGGAGAACGTGGACAGGTACAAAGTGCTGGAGTAACTCAGCGAGTCAAGCAGCATCTCTGTGGAGAACGTGGACAGGTACAAAGTGCTGGAGTAACTCAGCGAGTCAAGCAGCATCTCTGTGGAGAACGTGGACAGGTACAGATTTTATGGGATGTCCTGTCTAACTCATTATTTCCCTGGCATTATTTCCCGTACGGGACCGCCCTTGTCCCCTATTTGACCGCTTCTACTCGGGTCGATGGGGACTGTCGGCACGTATGGCCCCGCCTCGCACGTCCCCGCCGTAGTGCAGCCCATGGAGTGCAGCAGCAGCAACGCCTCGCCCGTGGCCCGGTCGGTCGGCAGCCCGGCCATTTATCCGACCTTCGGACCTTCGCTGACCGCCGACACCACCTCCACCCTTCCTTCTCACGGGCCGATCGTCGGTTCACGAGTTGGACGGACTTTGCCCCCCGAGCCAAAACTCCTCAGCTGCTCCGCCGGCTGGGCTTTGTGTGCAGTCCAGCACCCGGGCCAACTCATCATTCACCCAGCCACGGCCGAGTCGGTCAACGAATTGCCGTGGGGAATTTGTCCCGTATTTTGACCTTTTGTCCCTTATTTGGGAGTGAGAACGTTGGCAACCATAGCCGTGATGTTTTAGGAGTCTTCATTGACTCACGGCAGTCCCAAGATAGTTGGTGATAGACGCACGATGACATTATAGAGACAATAATTCCTGCCTCCCTTCCCATCCAGTTTAGTTTATTGTCCCGTGTAGCGAGGTACAGTGAAAAGCTTTCTTGTTGCGTGCTATCCAGTCAGCGGAAAGACTGTACATGATTATTGTGAGATATGAATGTGTGCTCACAATCACGACACTTTCAGAGACAAAGTCAGACAAAGAAGCTTTCTTTATTTCCAAATTCTGCAGAAATTGGGTGTCCCTCTCTCTATCGTCCCCTAGAGAGACACGACGAGGATGGGGATGCTCTTCACTTTTATTCATTTCAGTTCACAATTGTCACACCCTCATTCCTCCCCTTCGGGCTCCTTCCAGTCAGAGCACTAAGGTTTACATTCCCACGAGAACGCCTCGAAACGCCTCCCGACGTCAAAGTTACCTCCCACAACATGCATCGCATGTGCATTTAAATGAGGCATCTTGTCATAGTGGGTGTTGTCTTCATATTCATGTTCCTCATTACGCCTGCGGGATAGAGAGCTACCTAGTGCCCTTTTCCACTCTACCCTAGTTTACTTAAAGGCTTCTGCTGAAGTTTTTTTAGTAGTTAATTTTTATCTAGAAAGTCTCTCTCTGTTCTTTTATTGCCACAGGTGGGGGTAGCGGGGGAGAGGAAGACGGGTGGGGAGAGCGGAGAGTGAGGAGAGAGGAGGGAGGGGAGAGGAGGAGGAGGAAACTGGAGAGATTTGGGAGGGAAAGTAGAGTGGGGTAGGGGTAATACCTTCTGTTGCAGATAATTCCACAGATTCACCACTCTCTGTGTGAAAAATGTTTTTCTCATCTTGGTCCTAAAAGATTTCCCCCTTATCCTTAAACTGTGACCCCCTTGTTCTGGACTTCCCCAACAGGGGGAACAATCTTCCTGCATCTAGCCTGTCCAACCCCTTAAGAATTTTGTAAGTTTCTATAAGTCTTTCTTCATATGAAAGTCCTGACATTCCAGGAATCAGTCTGGTGAACCTTCTCTGTACTCCCTCTATGGCAAGAATGTCTTTGAGCATTGGGCATTGTGACATCACACGATGGAACGAATCAAAAGGAAGAAAGGCAGCCGGACGGACGGATGGACGGCGGCAGCCACAGAGTTTTAAATATAGACTAGACCCGTTGGGTCTGTTTACCCAACGCGCGTTTGTGGGGGGGGTGGGGCTGCAGCATCACACTCACACTCACACTAACCACCCCCTAACCACACAGGTGGGGGGAGGGGGGGGGAGAAGAGGGGAGGGAGGGGAGAGGAGGAGGAGGAAATGGGACAGATTTGGGAGGGAAAGGAGAGCAGGGTAGGGGGTGAGAGAGGGGGATGGGGAGAGAGATGTGGGTGAGGGGGGGGGGGTGGGGAGGAGGGAGGGAGGGTTGTGGGGAGAGAGGGGAAAGAGTGGGGAGGGAGAGTGGAGGGGGAAGGTGGGAGAGTAGTGAGGGGTAGGGGTAGGGGGAGTGATGGAAGAGGAACAGAGGGGTAGGGGGAAGGGGTGGGGGGAGGAGAGTGAGGGGTGGGGCAAGGAGATGGTGAGGGGTGGGGTAAGGGGGAGTGGTCGAAGAGGTACAGAGGGATAGGGGGAAGGGGCGGGGGAAGAGAGGTAAGGGGGTGGGGAGGAGGAGGGGAGAAGGGTGAGGGGAGGAGAGAGGGGCGGGGAGAGGTGTGGGGGTAGGGGAGAGAGGAGGAAGAGTGGAGGGAGAGGGGAGGGGGTGGGGAGAGGGAATGGGGGTGGGAGAAGAAAGGGATGGGGTGGGAGGAGAGGGAGAGCAGAGAGGTGTGGGGAGGGGGAGGAGAGAGGGATGGGGAGGGGAGAGAGGTGTGGGGGAGGGGCGGAGAGAGGGGAGGAGGGAGATGGGGTAGAGGGGTGGGGGGAGGAGAGGGAGAGCAGAGAGGTGTGGGGAGGGGGAGAGAGGTGTGGGGGAGGGGCGAAGAGAGGGGAGGAGAGGGATGGGGAAGGAGATGGTAGGGGAGGGAGGGGGAAGAGTGGAGAGAGGGGTGGGGGAGAGGGGGGAAAGAGTGGGGAGGGATAGAGTGGGGAGGGTCAGAGGGGGAAGGGGTGGGGTGAGAGGGAAGGGAAGGGGAGAGAGGGGGGTGGGGTGAGGGAGAGAAGTGGTAGAGTGGGGAGGGAGGGGTAGGGGGAGTGGTAGAAGAGGGACAGAGGGGAAGGGGGCGGGGGGAGAAACCGTGTGTCTGCCGCTGTTAGGCAACAGCCCTGCCATTACGCCACAGTTTTTTTCTCTTTGCAGAAGCACTCTCATCTGGAATAATTTCAGCATTGCCTGGTTTTTATTTCAGAATTTCAACATTATCAGTATATTTTGTTTATTAATGAGGTGAAGATGTGCCCAATCTCTGCTTTAGTTGCTACTACATCTCCAACAGTTACATGTTTAGTGTGCACCTCCCATAGATCTTCAGCCATTATATCAATTGTACTTTTCATCTTTGGGATGGTTTTTGCTTTGTAATTGTACAACTTGGAAGTAAAAAAGTAAGCGATAACCATGATGGGATTGTACGATAGACCTCCAAATAATCAGCAGAAATTGAAAGAAAAAATATCCAGGCAAAGAACAGCTGGATGTAAAAGCAGAAGTGGGTGATTTTAACTTTCCCAATATTGACTCGGCCTGCCTTTATGTAAGGCACCTGGATGAGGTGGAATTTGTTCAATGCATCCAGAAAGTGTTTTTTAAAAGAAATATATAGAGAGTGCTGGTCTCTACCTTATTTTTGTAGTGGGGATGTGCAAGTGGCAAAAGTGCTTCCTTTGCGAACAGCAACCACAATTTGTAAGCTTAAAGAGTCATAGAGTCATACAGCATGGATACAAGTCCTTCCATCCAACTCATCCATGCCAACCAAAGTGCCCCATCTACGATTGTCACATTTATTTTATTTTGCCAAAATCCCTCGTTTGGCCCATATCATTGAGCTGTTTCTTAATCTGCGCTGATCATTATCTTCTCCTGCCAGTCAGTGCCGTGCAGATTAGTCTCTTCCCCTGCCACTCCCCAGGACGGTCCACTCCTTCCTGTGCCATCGCGTTTTTACTGGAGCTGAGGATGGCCAGCGGAGGTTTCCAACCGGACTTTCGGAGGGAGCCCAAGCAGCCCGGCCCGGCCCCAAGCAGCCCGGCCCGGCCCCAAGCAGCCCGGCCCGGCCCCAAGCAGCCCGGCCCGGCCCCAAGCAGCCCGGCCCGGCCCCAAGCAGCCCGGCCCGGCCCCAAGCAGCCCGGCCCAGCCCCAAGCAGCCCGGCCCAGCCCCAAGCAGCGCAGCCCAGCCCCAAGCAGCGCAGCCCAGCCCAGCCCCAAGCAGCCCGGCCCGGCCCCAAGCAGCAGCCCAGTCCCAAGCAGCAGCCCAGCCCCAAGCAGCAGCCCAGCCCAGCCCCAAGCAGCCCGGCCCAGCCCCAAGCAGTGCAGCCCCAAGCAGCCCGGCCCAGCCCCAAGCAGCAGCCCAGGCCAGCCCCAGGCAGCCTGGCCCGGCCCAGCCCCAAGCAGCCCAGCCCCAAGCAGCAGCCCAGGCCAGCCCCAGGCAGCCCCGCCCCAAACAGTAGCCCAGTCCCAAGCAGCAGCCCAGCGTGGGACGCCCAGCCCAGAGTCGGAGTTGTCGCCGATGTCGTCAAATGGAAAGCGGAGACTCTGATCCAGGCGGAGGGGAATGACCAGCACTGGCTGTGAGTTCCCATTGCACCGCCAATTCCAGCCACACCGCCTCTCCCCCCACACCACCTTCTTCCCCTCCCTCCTCGTCCACACACACCCCTTCTCCCCTCCCACCCCACACCCCCCGTCACACACCCCACTTCCCTCCCACACATGAAGAGGAGGGGGAGGGAGTGCTCGGGGATGAGGGGAAATGAGCCGCGCCTGCGCAGTTAGGGACTATGGGTGAGAGGTGGAATATTGCGTTGGGGAATGGGTTGCGTTGGGGGACCAGGCCTCCCGTGTGACTGGGACCCCACGAGTCCCACTTAGTTTAGTTATTTATATATCTGCAGTGGTTTTATCAGATGCCATCTCGTATCAAGCAACTGTATCACCCTACCATACCTACAGAGCAGTCCTGAACTACTATCTACCTCATTGGTAACCCTCGGACTATCTTCGATCAGACTTTACTGCCTTCACCTTGCATTAAATGTTGTTCCCTTATCAGGTATCTATAAACTGTATATGGCTCGATTATAATCATGTATTGTCTTTCTGCTGACTGGATAGCATGCAACAGAAGCTTTTCAATGTACCTCGGTACACGTGACAATAAACTAAACTGATTTCTTCAAAAAGTTTATTACATTTAAAAATTAGGAATTGCTTGATATTTTGAAACCAGTGAGAATAAGCCCTGCTTTCACATATTATCTCAATAAAGATAGGATCATAGTTATGCCAAATGCAATAAATCTATTCTCATAACAGTAGTCCCAAGTCTAAAAAAACAATGTGCCAGCACCATCAACACAATTACTGACCCGAGGCAGAATTCTTCTGAACCCCAAGTGGCCTGAAGTTGGGAAACTCCAGAAGGTTTGACTTAACAGGAAGGATTTCCGGATGGTGCCCGGCAACAGTATGTTCCTGTACAGCTTTGGTCTTGCTAACCCTAATCATAACCCTAACCCTAACCTCTGCACTCTGTTTCTTCCCCTCTGCTCTATTCTACTTGAGTTACACTTAATTATATTTAAGTTTGGTATATCTGTGTGGATAGCCTGCAAACCAAAACCTTTCACTGTACCTCAGTACACAGAATAATCAATCTATATTACTAAATCTGTTCTTGACCGCTTTTGGCCTTCTGTGCTGCGATTTCCGCCACCTACGGCCGTCATTTTTGGCCACCTCGCTCAGAGCCCTCCTCCGCCGCATGTGTGCCGAGGATTTTTCTCGTCAATGAAATATGACAGAGATATTAATGTTTTTACAAAATTCCCCATTCTCTCTGCTGCCCCTGCTGGAGGGAGGGGGAGGGACTATAAAACCAGGAAATGGTGTGCCTCAATCAGTCTCTCTCTCCCTCTCCCTCTCCCTCTCTCTCCCTCCCTCTCCCTCTTCCTCTCTCTCTCCCCCCTCTCTCCCTCTCTCTCCCCCACCCCTCTCTCTCTCCCCTCTCTCTGTGTCTCTGTCTCTGCCCCTTCTCTCTCTGTGTCTCTGTCTCTGCCCTTTCTCTCTCTGCCCTCACTCTCTACCCCCGCCCCCCCCCCCTCCCTCTCTAGATGTGACTGCAAGTTGGGGGCTATGCGTCAGTAGATAGGGTGGTTATGGGGTAAAAGGAGCAAATTAATAATATTAATATAATATCAAGGGGGGTAATTAGTGTGAGGGGGGGGATAATTAGTTTGTGTGACGCTGCATGCCGCCTACCCCCCCCCCCCCCCCCCCCACCCCACAACCGCACGTTGGGGGAACAGACCCATCGGGTCTGCACTTGGTCTAGTAATAAACTAAAACTAAATTAAACCACCTGGTTCTGTGCTAGCGTGAGAAGACCCTCGCAATGTATCGAGCTGCAGTCAGGAGACATGGCTCCGACATGTTTATATCAAGGTTGCTGGGGATTAAATGGCATTCGAAGAATTACTCTCCAAGTATAACCGCCCAGTTATACATGGTGACAGCTGCAAATTCTGTTCATTCAAATATTAATAAATAAATTATTGAACAACTGATATCAATCTGTGCATTAAATAGTTAATGGGATATGGAAGGAGCAATTTGCCAATAGGTGGATGTGTAGTCGGAGTCTACAAAAAAAGACAACAATAAAATTGTTCAAGCAATCTTTCGGTCAGTTATAGAAGCTTTGAATTTCCATAAGCATCTCTGTATTTGCTACTCTGTAGTTCAGGCAGGACGAGTTATGTACATTAATATTTCCTCAGCAGCTCGTCACAAGCTCACCAGGGAGTGGAGAGTTAAGGCTTCCCCATTCTGCTGTCAGAGGAGATGATTCTACAGAATATTTAACATGTATATCTTAGATTTCAGCTAATATAGGATCGAACTTGTTGAACTATCAGTACGGTATTCCAACATAGTGGTTGTCACTGAAACCCATCCTTACCTCGAAAGAGTTCATCACATAACTGACATTTCAGTGCAGTTTCAAGGAGTCCAAATCATTTACAGGAATACTAATGAATAGGGCTTGTTTAGATATTATTATTGATAATAATCAGGTTCACCAAGTGCAGTGAGAACGCATTATAAAAGGCTTGATTCCTTTTGAGTATTTCAATGGAGCTGATTTCAATGAATTATCATCTGAACTGACCAATTTTGTGTACGTCAATGTTTATGTTTTGTGTGACACAATGATTTTCAATTCAATAATAACTGTTTATAAATTTCTCATATGATTAAATAATTTCCTGTCTCGGATCCAAAATTGGCTCGGCAGGGAACAAACGTCACTTATTCCTTTTCTCCAGAGATGCTGCCTGACCCGCTGAGTTACCCCAGCATTTTGTGACAGGCTAAAGAGGAATGTGGTACATGGAACATAGAACAGGGGCAGGACATCAGCCCGAAGAAGGGTCTCGCCCCGAAATGTTGCCCATTCCTTCTCTCCAGAGATGCTGCCTAATTACTCCAGCATTTTGTGCCTATTAACAGGCCCTTTGATCCACAATGTTTGAGTTGAACATGATGCCGTTAAACTAACCACCTCTGCCTACACATGATCCATATCGCTCCATTCGTTTAATAACCGTGTGTTTATCTAAAAGTCTCTTAAAAACCACAATTGTACCTGCCTCCATCGCCACCCCTGACAGCACAGTCTGTCAAAAAACTTGTTCTGCATATCTCATTTAAACGTTGCCCCTCTCACCTACAAGTTATGATATTTAGTCTTTGACCTTTCCTCAATTTCCTCACAGGGAAAAAAGATTCTACCTGTGCCTCCCATAATTTATAAACTTCTATCAGATCTCCCCTCAGCCTCTGACACTACAGTGAAAGCAATCTGTGCAGGCATGAAGGTGATGGGGAATGGGGGGGGGGGGGGTACCAGATGACATTTGAGAACATGTCAACCACAGGTCTAAGTGCCCGCAACACCCTAGGTGCAACAATTGAGTCCATTGTTGAGTTTAGTTTAGAGGGACAGCACGGAAACAGGTTCTTTGGCCCATCGAGTCTGCACCGACCAGCGATCCCCGCACATTAACATTATCCTACACACACTAGGGACAATTTACACTTATACCAAGCTAATTAACCCACAAACCTGTATGTCTTTGGAGTGTGGGAGGAATCCGAAGGTCTCAGAAAAACCCACGGGGAGAATGTAGAAACTCTGTACAGACAGCACCCGTAGCTGGGATCGAACCCTGGTCTCTGGTTCTGTAAGCACTGTAAGTGCAGTATCTCTACCGTTGCTCCACCATGCTGCCTCATTGCACTCAAAGTGTTCCTGGCCTTTAAGAAGTACAAATGCAGCTTAAATTTCTACCTTGATCTTTTATCTTTTCTCTTCCTCTCGACATTGGCTGATGGAAACCTCATGTCCTTATCTGCTGACATAAAATGGGGAGGTGCCATTCAAACCATTGATAGAAGATATCCGATATAAATAAATAGTCCCTACCCGCTTGATGTTGTATGCTCCAGGAAATAAATGTCACAAATAGCTGTTCCCTGGCCTAATCAGCGTGCACCTTTCAAGATGGTCTCTGTCAGAAGACCATCTTTCAAATTTTCACTATGTGGCTCGAATTAAAATTACACCCAAAAGGTGGTACACTGGTACCACTGGTAGAGCTGCTGCCTCTCAGCACCAAGAGACATGGGTTTGATCCTGACCTTGGCTGCTGTCTGTGTGGAGTTTGTACATTCTCTCTGTGACCACGTGGGTTTCCTCCGGGTGCTCCAGTTTCCTCCAGATGGGCAGGTTGGTAGGTAATTGGCTTCTCTGTAAAATGTCGTTAACATGTAGTTAGTGGATGTGAAAATGGGATAACATAGAACAACGTGAGGTGGCATGATGGCGCAGTGGTAGAGTTGCTGCCTTACAGCATCAGAGACCCGGGTACGACCATGACCATGTGTGCTGTCTGTACGGAGTTTGTACTTCCTCCCATTGACTGCATGTGTTTTTCTCCGGGTGAAGGATTAGGCCATTCGGCCCTTTGAAACAACACCGCCATTCAATATGATCATGGCTGATCATCTAAAATAAGCACCCCGTTCCTGCTTTTTCCCCATATCCCTTAATTCCTTTAGCCCTAAGAGCTGAACCTAACTCTCTCTTGGTGCTCCGGTTTCCTCCCACATTCCAAAGACGTATTGGTTTGTAGGTTAATTAGCTTCAGAAAATATTATTATTCCTCCCCAGTGTTTAGGATAGTGCCTTCTTCTTCTTCTTCTTCTTCTTCTTCTTCTTCTTCTTCTTGCCTTTAAGGCAGCAGAAGTCCGCAGCAGGGTGATGCCATCCAGTTCGACATCCGCAGGTGCCCGCCCTAAAAAGGGCTCATGCTCCAGGTTGGCGCCAAGCTGTGGCGCTGCTGCTGCTGTTTCTGTTTGTAGTTGTTAGCCTGACTGAGGTCAGTTGACAGTGCTCACCACGGGGAGGTCGATAACATGAGCCCCTAGGATAGACAGTGCCAGTGTATAGTGTGATCACTGCTCAGTGGGCCGTAGGGCCTGTTTCCACAAACAAGTGCAATCACTGGTCAGTGCAGACCAGGTTGGCCAAAGGCCTTACTTCCATGCTGTATATCTAAACTAAAGTAAACTAAACCTGATCGCAACTCCCCCCCCCCCCCATTGTCTCCCTTTGCGAGAACAATACATGCATTACTGGCAACCCCCAGCGCCAACAATGCATCCTTTCAGACTTCAAAATCAGATTGACGAAGGATGCTTCGAACAAATAACATTTATAGCATTTTCATGATTTTGCAGCATAAAGCTCAAATGACCTCCAAGTAATGAAAATAAAGTAATAAATGTGCCCAGAAGAATATGTAACCTGATTCTTTCGAAGGCAAATGTATTGTCCATTTATCTTTGAGCGATGGGGCCATTCAATCCACTAATTAAGTGTCAACTAGATTATTTAATAGGACTCTAAAATGCAAACTCGTGTATAGGATGTTATAACCCTGATGTTGGCAGACACTGCAGATCTGTGTTCAGAGATGGCTCTGCATTGATGCAGTCTCAATTATGCTAGGGTGTTAAACCAGGGTGAACATATCCAGCCCCATGGGTATTCAGATAAAACAGTGGATAAAACAGTGATCCTCTTCTGCCATTAACTGTGTATGCCGTGGCCTAGTTTAACTTTCTGAAATAGGTCACTCCGTACTTGTCTGAGATAAATTTCACCGCCCAATCTTTGCCCACTTTCCCAATTGATCTAGGCTCCATTTTAAATTGTAGACAACATTCTTCAGTCCATCGTATCAATTTTGATATCATCTGCAAACGTACTGATCATCTCACATATATATTTGCTTCCAATTCATTATTAAATGTGATTATATAGGAAAGGAACCAACAGGGGGCTGCGCAGTGGAGCAGCGGTAGAGTTGCTGCCTTACACTGCCACAGACCTGTGTTAAGGGGCTGTCCCACTTGGACGACATAATCCGCACGTTCTGGCAAGTTTGCCCTCGACTCACACTCACAGCATGGTCGACACAAGGTTGTAGGGGGTCTTTGTAACTCTCCTTCATGCACGAGAGTATTCCCCGTGTACTCGAGGCCTCAGCTAGGTCGCGGTGTATTTTTCAACATGTTGAAAATGCCTGCGAGAAAAAAAAGGTTGCCATGGAAAAATCGATACTTTTTTTACTCGTAAGTTTAGTCGTAGTAGGTCATACTATGTCAAGGTAATCGTAGGTTAGTCGTAGGTAATCGAGGGTAGTCGAAGGTAGTCAAAGGTAGTCATAGATAGTCTTCATCATAGTCGAAGGGAGGTTGAAGGAGGTCGTCTTCACTCTCCACTATTTGGTGTCCAATTTTCCTGAAGTTAGTCATAGCTAGTCGAAGCTAGTCTTCAACATAGTTAAAGGATGTCGAAGGAGGTCTTCTACATAGTCGAAGGAGGTCTTCAACATGACATTTGTTCAAACTCTCCTAAACTCTTCTAAACTCGCCAATTAGGTCGCCCAAGTGGGACAGCCCCTTTAGATCCAGAGTACAGGTGCTATCTGTATGGAGTTTGTACGTTCTCCCTGTGGCGGCGTGGGTTTTCTCTGGGTGCTCTGGTTTCCTCCCACACTCCAAAGACGTACAGGTTTATAGGTTAATTGGCTTCTGTACAATTGTTCATAGTGTGTAGGATAGAACTAGTGTACAGATAGTCACTGGTCAGCACGGACTTGGTGGGCTGATGAGCATGTTTCCACGGTGTATCTCTAAACTAAACTAAACTATCCCAGTGACACACCATTGGCTACTGGTCTCCAATGTAAAGCATCTCTGGAGAACATGGATAGGTGAAGTTTCGGGTTGGGATCCTGAGTTACTCCAGCACTTTGTTTATTTTTTTGTAAACCACCATCTGCAGTTCCTTGTTTGTATAATTTTGTCCCCAATTTTCTAACTCACTCTGGATCCTATGTAATCACACCTGAACCAGCCTACCATGGACCTTGTCAATGGATTTCGTCCATATAGACAATGTCAATCCTTTTGGGCATCTCCTCAAAATCTCAATCAAGTTTGTGAGACACTATCTCCCACAGAGTCATGCAGATTATTCCTAATCAGTCCTTACCTTTCCAAATGCAAACAAATCCTATGTATTCATCCCAGTAGCTTTCTCGCCACTGCAAGGCTCCCAGCCTGCAGTTCCCTGGTTTGTTCTTGCAGCCCTTCTTAAATCAAAGCATTTTCAAAACTTCTGGTACCTTACCTATGACTAATGAAGACACAGTAAGGCCCCAGAAACTCATTCACCTGCTTCCCACATTGTTCCAGAATTCTCTCAGTCAGGCCATTGTGGATGTGTCCACCTTTTTGTGCTTCACATCTGCAAGCATCTTCTCATTTGTTTGTTCATATGTTGCTGGATAACTTTATTCTCCTCCATGAACTCACTAGCTTCCATGTTCTTCACCATAGTAATTGCAGATGAGCAGCAGTAATTTCAGATCCTGCCCATTTCAAATGGCTCCACATATAGAATACAAAATTGATCCTTAAGGAAATTTGTTTCCTCCCTAGTTAATGCACTTAATGTTTAGGGATTCTCTTTTAACCTTTTCTTCCAAGGATCTGTCCATTTTCCCCTCCTAACCTCCTTCTTGAGCATATTCCTACCTCCTTTAGACTTCAATCTTTAGACTCTAGAGATACAGTGTGGAAGAAAGCCCTCCCGCCCACCGTGCCCACGCCAACCAGCGATCACCCCATACACCAGCACTATCCTACACACTAGGAACAATTCACAATTTAAAGAAGCCAATTAACTGACAAGCCTGTACATCTTTGGCATGCGAGAGGAAACCGGAGCTCCCAGAGAAAAGACACACAGTCAAAGGGAGAACATACAAACTCCATGCAAACAGCACCCATAGTCAAGATTAAACTCAGATCTCTGGCACTGTAATGGAGCAACTCTACCAATGAGCCACCTTCTCCTCCTTAGAGGATTCATTTGATCGCAGCTGCCTACACCTGACATATGTCTCCATTTTCCTGACAAGGGCTTCAAAAGGGTGTCAAAGAAAGGACGTTATTTTAGGAAAGAGAAGTGAAGGAATTTATTTAGTCAGAGGGTGGTGAACCTGTTGAATTCTTTGCCACAGAATGCTGTGGAGGCAAAGTCAGTGGATATATTTAAAGCAGAGATTAGTATGAGTGTCAGGTTATGGCGAGAAGGCAGGACAATGGGGTTAGGAGAGATAGATAAATCATGTTTGAATGGTGGAGTAAACTTGATGTGTCAAATGGCTGAATTCTACTATCACATGATCATGATCTTATGAATATTCCTTGTCAACAAGGGTTTCTTCATTCTGCAAGCTTGCCCTTCATGCTGGACCTCATGGCTTCCTATCTCTCCTTTAAATGCCTCCCACTTGCCAGGTGGCCCTTTAAGTGGTAACAGCCTTTCCCAATCAACCTTTATAAGTTCCTGTTGAGTACCATCAAAATTAGCCTTGCCCAATATAGGTCTTTCATTTGAGGACTGGTCCTATCTTTTTCCATAACCAACATCTATGTTATGATGGTAAAACAAAATAAAGGCTAGATTTTCAAATTTTGGCCATTTTTTTATAGTACAAAAAGAGTACACGTGGTACAAAAAGACTCAAAAGATTTTAAATAAAATAAATTAATTAATAAGCTGAACAAGCCTTTAGACAGACTCAAAAAGAGCCTGGTGGTTGTTGGAAAGAGCTATTCATGAACATAGATGGACACAAAATGCTGGAGTAACTCAGCGGGACAGACAGCATCTCTGGAGAGAACAAATGGGTGACGTTTCGGGTCGAGACCCTTCTTCAGACTGACCATTTATACAGGTTAAGCAGTTTATAGAATGACAATCTGCCATGGACACCAACAGCAAGAAATGATAAATATGCCTGCACTTTTTAATCTACAAAACACCCAACTCATAACTAGAAACTAATTGATATGTGGATTGATTCCATATTTCCATAATCCTTGTATTTGTTTCCAATTTCAGAAAGCACTATTCTCTCTTTTGTTTTTATAGCTATGTAGGATTATAATTTATAAATCAAGCAAAATTTAATACAGGAATGAAATGAAACCAACTTTCCCACCGGATCAGGCAAATAGCCTGATTCTATGATTCATTAAAGGAAATACTGGAAAACACAAATCAAAACAGCTAAAATATTTGAACAGTTTCGTTTATTGTCATGTGTACCGAGGTACAGTGAAAAGCTTTATGCATGCTAACAAGTCAGCGGAAATACAATACATGATTACAATCGAGCCATTTACGGTGTATAAATACATTATAAGGGAATAATATTTCCTGCAACGTAAAGCCAACAAAGTCCGATCAAGGTTAGTCAGAGAGTCATCAATGAGGTGGATAGTAGTTCAGCACTGCTCACTGGATGGGGTAGGATGATTCAGTCACCTGAGAACAGCTGGGAAGACACTGTCCCTGAATGTGAAGTTGTGCGTTTTATACCTTTTGCCTGAAGCGAGAGGGGAGAAGAGGGAGTGGCCAGGGTGCGACTCGTCCTTGATTATGCTGCTGGCCTTGCCAAGGCAGCGTGGAGTATGAATTGAGTCAATGGAAGGGAGGTTGGTTTGTGTGGAAAGAACAAGGAGTGGTACCTTATGGATGCTGGAAAACGCAGTGAGAAAATTGCAAACAGGAACTAGAATAAGAGAATTTTAATGAGGTTGAAAATCTTATCAAGTGAAAGGTTTGAGTGAGAATACTTTGGGGAATTGAAACTGAAGGAGAGAGTGCAGTGAAATTCTGGAGGCATTAAGTAAGGGCGGCACTGAACAACAGCACAAGACAAGGTCAAAAGAGTACGGTGAATTGAGCAGTGGAATGAAAAGATCATAGATAACAAAGAAATAATGAGAAAGTCAGACAGTCCAATTGGCCTTGGTGCAATGAAGAACAGCAACTGGAAAAATATGAAGACTGAAGCAAAGATTTTAACCTGCAAAACCAGAGATGAGATGAGAAACTGTTGAGTTTAATTAGAAAGGAGAAATAAGAAACTGCAGTTGCCGGTTTACAAAAAAAAAGACACAAAGTACTGGAGTAACTCAGTGGATCTGGCGACATCTCTGGAGAAAATGGAAAGGTGATGCTTCGGGTCAGGGATTTATCAGTGATTGTAGCGGTGGGGGGGGGGGGGGGGAAGAAAGCTAGAAGAGAGGAGGAGGTGGGACAAAGCCTTGTAAGTGAAAGGTGGCTACTGGTGAGGGGAGTGATTGGAAAAAGCCAGAGATGAAAAGACAACAAGGTGTGAGGTGAGGAAAGTGAATAGTGAAGCTAAGGAAGGAATGTAAGTGGTGGAGGTTTCAGTAACCCGAGGAGAGGTGAAATATTACAAGTTTTATTTCAACACTGGAAATGGAATTGCTGTCAGTCACTAAGATATTTATTTTCATAGTTAAATAACTTCTTGTATTTTTCTAAACAAAGTCTCACAATTTTTTTTCCAAGTCATCTGTGAAATCACACTTTCATTACATAATCACCTCATATAAATTGACTTGTTTTTTTTAACTTAAAATGTACGTATTAATTGTTTCCCGGTGGGAAAAATAAAGAAGACATTAGGAAATTTGTGGTTTTAAGACAGATGAGAAATATTGAGTAATATTCACACATTGGTAATCATGTTCATTTTAAAAGCTATCAAAAACATTTGTAGGTGATTAGGTTTCTTCAGGTGTTTATATCATGCAGTATGCCAGACAATTCTCATCTCTTGGAAACAGAGCTGATATTAAGTAGGAAGGAACTGCAGATGCTGGTTTACACCGAAGATAGACACAAAATGCTGGAGTAACTCAACGGGACAGGCAGCATCTCTGGAGAGAAGGAATGGGTGATGTTTTGGGTCAAGACCCTTCGAAGGGTCTCTCATTCCTTCTATCCAGAGATGCTGCCTGTCCTGAGTTACTCCAGTATTTTGTGTCTATCTTTGCTAATAATAAGTAGTTTAACAAGCAGCGATCTTCATTACTTAAACATAATGTTGAGAATAAGTGAGACCTGAGATGAATGCAAGTGGAATTTAATTTAATCTAATTTAATTTAGAAGACAATGAATTATAGTTGGAAACCCATCAATAATTAATAACATTCTGTTGCACTTGTTCAGGCTTTACATAATGTTTTAATGTTTACAGAAATATTCATGAAATACGTCTCAATGTGACTTAAATTTATTAAGCAACTGTTAGCACATGGAGTCCTGTGCGGTAAGCAATGTATTTACATGTGGAGCCTCTTTCATCTAGTCTTTGGGCAACATCTTACAGGCTATTAGAGAAAAGATTGGGCTAATAATTAATCTTGCGTTGCAATAATGCTTAACAGTTTGACTGTTAATATATATATATATCAACATATATATCAACATATATAGATTGGAAGTTTGAGCTTCAGTTGCAAATAATACTTTCCTGTCCATTTTTTAATTAATGATCAGATAATTATTCAAAGCTTGTCCCCAATTTTTTCATCAATAATCTTGATGGAGAAAGGTTTTCACCATAAATTTTTGCCTTCCAAGCTGTATAAATTGTGAGGCTTTGCTTTTGTAAAATTAAAACAGTGATTAGACTTTTTTAATTTCCCATTGGCGGTAAAGCACTTGGGGGACATCTTGAAATCATAAAAGGCATCATGTTTAGTTTAGTTTTAGTTAGGAGATGCTGCGCGCAAAGAGGCCCTTTGGCCCACCGAAACCGCGCCGACCAGCGATTTCTGAACACGAGCACTATCCTGCACACTAGATATAGTTTCCAATTTTTACCGAACCCAATTAACCTGTAGGACTTTGGTGGGTGGGAGGAAACCAGAGCACCCGGAGAAAACCCACGCGGTCTCGGAGCGAACGGACTTGTCTCTATACAGACAGTACCCATAGTCAGGATCGAACCTGGGTCTCTGGCGTTGTAAGGCAGCAACTCTGCCATTGTGCCACTCCATGTCTCTGGTTTATAAATTCTCCAGTGCCTTGAAAGGTAAAGTAAACAAGGGGGTGCAGAAAGACACCCTCTAGCTGTCTCCTCCCTCCCTCCCATCCGCCCGCCCTCGGGCTCCTCCTCCTCCTCCCCTTTTCCTTCTTTCTTTCCCCACCCCCCATCAGTCTGAAGAAGGGTTTCGGCCCGAAACGTCGCCTATTTCCTTCGCTCCATAGATGCTGCTGCACCCGCTGAGTTTCCCCAGCAATTTTGTGTACCTTCAGAAAGACACAATATTTTTACGGCAATATTTGAATCTTGTTAATTGCAGCTGCACTTGAGGCTCTATCTAAAGATTAGGAAGTAGGCATTTAATACTGGTGCATGTAAAAATTTCTCACAATCAGTGATAAAACTCTGGAATTGACTACCTCAGACGGTTGTGGAGACCAGATCATTGGTAAAATTTAAAGAGGGAGTAAATACAGATGAGAAAGATCAGGACATTGAGAGCAATGGGAGATTGGCACAAAAGAGGAGATGAGACCTGGGGCAGATCAGTCATGATCATACTGAATGGTGGGTAGGTAGGTAGGCTTCACAAGCTACATAGCTATTCCTGCACCTAGATTCATATGTTATGATGTTGTTGGGGCAGGGTCATTGTGAATGAAGGCTGGGGGAAGGGGGGATTGGAAGTGGGGTTGGAAGGTGCAATGGGAGGTGTAGGAAAGAACTGTAGATAAAGTCGAAGGTAGACACAAAATGCTGAAATAAACTGCAATTCAAACCTCGGCCACGAGCAAATAATTATGATACTGATCCGCTGACGTGAATTGCTCCTTGACTCAGACCCTGATTTCCATTCACAGAAACCTCCCATTGCACAAAATACTGGAGTAACTCAGTGGGACAGGCAGCCTCTCTGGAGAGAAGGAATGGGTGATGTTTCGGGTCTTGATGTTTCTCTCCAGAGAAGCTGCCTGTCCCACTGAATTTAGAGGTTTGAGTTGCAGAGTTGCACAGCATAAAAACAGGCCCTTTGACCAACCATCATGGCTATCTGTAATATTCCCAATTCCTTACATTAATTCCAAATCCCGCTATGCTTTGTTCATTTAAAACCTGCCCAAATGCACCTTAAATGCTTACAGTTCCTGCTTCCAGAATCTCCTGGCAGCTCATTGTAAATACTAACTTTGCAACGTGTGATAAAAGTTAGCCCTCAAATCCTCTTAAACCCCCTCCTTCTCACCTTAAACCTAATTTTAGACATCCCTAACCTGGGAAAATCCTTGCCTGGACTTTACCTTGCTGGCTTTACCTTGCATTAAACATTATTCCCTTATCATGTATCTGTACATTGTAAATGGATTGACTGTAATCATGTATTGACTTTCTGCTGACTGGGTTGGCATGCAGCAAAAAGCTTTTCACTGTACCTCAGTACACAGGACAATAAACTAAACTAAAAAGCCTCTTGTTGATTACCCTATCTATGCCTCTCATAATTTTACATACTTTTAGCACACTACAATTTAGCCTTCACTGGAGCAAGTCTACCCAATCTCTCTTCATAACTCATTAATCCAGGCAGCATCCTTGTGATTCTCTTCTGTACCCTCTCTTGTGCAATCACATATTTCCTGTAGTGTGGCGACCAATACTACGTACAAAACTCCAAGTGCACCCTAACCAACATTCTACATAATTGTAGCATGACGTCCAAACTCTTGAGCAGGGGGAGATGTGTGTTCAGGGTCCTGATGGAGATGTGGTTTGGGTAGTCAGAAGATTCTAAAGTAGATCTGCTTCAAGGTCTTAATTTAAAGGGCACTAATCTATAGCCTGTTCTGACTGCTGGATTGCATGGACGAGAATGTGTTATGGCAAGTTGTCTTTAAGCATCTTTGAACCAGGCCATAAAAGACTACTTCTACAAGATTGGCCAAACCATCTCAAGGCCAATGCTTGCACATGAATCCTGTGCCATTCAATACATTTCTAAGCTTGTTGTACTGAGCCCTTGTAACCCAACGCTGTGAAAGGTAAACCTCTTTGTCCAGCAGACTTTGTTTGATGCCACAACAACCTCTGCTGTGCAATCTTGCTGTTCTGGTGAATCATATCTTCAATGCATTTGTACATTGTGCTACAGAAACTGGATTTCAGGACAGAATTTGCCCATCAACAACAATGAAATTGAATAACAGCCATGTTTTTACAATAAGCGAGTTCGGTATCTCGATAAATGCAAGGAATCATGGGATTTGTCGAAGGTCATTCAGGATTTTTTTTAAAGCGAACGTAGCATTCTATAAACTGAATAAATTGTTAACTATTCTACCAAGGATTTAATCTAGAACTCTGTCAGCTCAATAGCTTCCTTTCTTGTTCTGCTGTTCGCACACAATTTACACAGTCCTAGTTCTAGTTCAGTTCATTAATCTTCAATTAGGAGATATTCAAAAATGTAAAGAATTTATTATTTTCATTTAATCCTTAATGTGTTTGCAACTGGAATAAGAAAATATTACTTGTGTTTGAAACATCTTATCTATATTCATGATTTATGTGTAAAAATATATTTAATTTGAGGCAGGCAGCGACTGTATCAGTGTGATGTGGGCTGATGCTTTACCTACAGGCGGTGTGAATGTACCGTTAAGGCAAAGATTCATCTCCGAGGAAAACTGAGTACAGGGTTGGCTCTGTGAAGGAGTCGCCAATCCGATATACCACATTTAACTGTGAAATGCCTGCCCTTTAGTATAGGTTAGATTGAGTGGAGGGTCTATGCAGTTCCAAGTTTGCGGTGGTTGCAGTGTGTTTCCCCCAGCCATCTCGCCCAGTGCACGTTGGCCAGCACAGTTTGCCGGCCCTTGTTAGTAGAGGCTCTTTGTGCAGGTGCGACCCGAAGCCCAAAGGTTTTGTGGAGGTTCTGCGTTAGGATCGGGCACACAGCGAGCTAGTGAGAGGGCTGTCAGATCAGATCAACCCAGGTTGCCGAGTGGCCGAAAGGCGGTTTTAATGGGTCGTTATTAAACTGTTGCGTCTGTGCGGCATCGCCAGCTCTCTCTCTCTCCCAGATCCCTCTCCCCAACTGTCCACAAAGTCTGACTGAGAAAATGCTCCCACTCATATTATGGGTTGGCTCCGCGTTTGCCCACTCGCTGGGGCGGACGGTGCCTCCTTCAAAGAGAGCGAGAACAGGTCCCTTCAGCTGAGGAGCTGCAGCCCACTCCTCAGTGACGTCTCTAGTTTGGCTGTGGTTCAAATGGCTGCAAATTCTCATAATTATCACCGCCCGGTCACCCGGACCCGGCTCCCAACTGTGAGCCCTGACAGACTGGAACAAACCCCACAGGTTATTTCCAACCTACCCCCACACAGCACATTCTCCTTGTTTCCCACAATCCAGGAAGATTGTTTAGATAGGAATGTAAGGACAGTCTTAAATTGGTTGACCACACAATTTATAATTTGTGTAAATCAATATTGAATTTGAATGGCTGTGACTCAGGCTAATGCCAGGGATTTGATAATCGACAGGTTTTGTTCCAGGCATTCTTGCATTTTCAAGGCTGGTGCTGTATTGAGTCAATAATTTAAATAGATACAATTGTGGATTTGTGCAGCTTGCAGTACTCTGCTGCTGACATATTTGACGGATACATTTAGTTATAAATCTCATTGAAATGAATATGCAGGTCCGTACATACACAGGTGCTCAGCTGGCACATACGTTTGTTTCCCGAATGACCCATGACCTGGGCATGCGCAGTTGAGTATAGGCGCAGGGAGGTTCTACTGCAGTTGTACAGGGCCTTGGTGAGACCACACCTGGAGTATTGCGTACAGTTTTGGTCTCCTAATCTGAGAAAATACATTCTTGCCATAGAGGGAGTGCAGAGAAGGTTCACCAGACTGATTCCTGGGATGTCAGGACTTTCATATGAAGAAAGACTGGATAGACTCGGTTTGTACTCGCTAGAATTTAGAAGATTGAGGGGGGATCTTATAGAAACTTACAAAATTCTTAAGGGGTTGGACAGGCTAGATGCAGGACGATTATTCCCGATGTTGGGGAAGTCCAAAACAAGGGGTCACAGTTTAAGGATAAGGGGGAAATCTTGTAGGACCGAGATGAGGAAAACATTTTTCACACAGAGAGTGGTGAATCTGTGGAATTCTCTGCCACAGAATGTAGTTGAGGCCAGTTCATTGGCTATATTTAAGAGGGAGTTAGATGTGGCCCTTGTGGCTAAAGGGATCAGGGGGTATGGAGAGAAGGCAGGTACAGGATACTGAGTTGGATGATCAGCCATGGTCATATTGAATGGCGGTGCAGGCTCGAAGGGCCGAATGGCCTCTACTCCTGTACCTATTTTCTATGTTTCTATGTAATTCTGAACTCGCTTTTTATTCATCCATTGTCAAAATGAAATTGCTATTCGTTTTTTGGTTTTAATTTGTAGAATACTCGGGAGAGATGGTGCCTCAGTGCCAGAGACCGGGTTTCGATCCTGACCTCGGGTGCTGTCTGTGTGGAGTTTGCACATTCTCCCAATAACTGCATGGATTTCCTCCAGGTGCTCTGGTTTCCTCCCATATCCCAAAGACGTGCAAGTTTTGTAGGTTAATTGGCCTCTATAAGATTGCTGCCTAATGTGTCAGGACTGAGATAACATAGATCTAGTGGGAACGAATGATTGAAAGTCAACGTTGACTTTGTGGGCCAAAAGGCCTACTTCTATGCTGAATGTCTAAACTAAACTACATTTTTGAAATATAGGCCATGATACCTGAACAATAGGTACCAGTCTGTCTCTGCCATGCTAAACTGCAATCATCATTTCCCCATTACACAAGTCAGGACTGAACCATCAGGCAAATGTACCTCTCAATCCATGTGGTGCTGAAATAAATAATTGAACATGTCCTGGAAGAGGAACCAGTTAACTTGCCAATAAGTAGGCACTTACATAAATTACAGGTTGTCAAACAAGTAATATATTAATTGCAATTAATGCCAGATTTAACAAAATTGTTGCAGTTCTCACCGCGTGATTAAACAATAATAGAATACCAATACTTTTGATGGTTTGATGATGTGGGAAGCTTTAAGGGCCTGTCCCACTAGGCGATTTTTTCGGCGACTGCCGGCGTCATATCAGTGTCGCCAAAAGATTTTGAACATTTCAAAATCCAGAGGCGACAAATAAAATGTTGAAAACTTGAAAAAAACATCGCGCGTCATATGTCATCGTGCCGCATCGCCACCGCATCACGCCGCAAATTGTTCGCTGATCTGATACGTCAGTCAATGATGCCGGCAGTTGCCGAAAACAATCGCCAAGTGGGACAGGCTCCTTACTGACATGCATGGACTTTGCCCAAGCATTCAACCCAGCTGCAGACCAGTTAGAGGGCATAGCTTTAAGGCGAGAGGGCAAAGGTTTAAAGGAGATCTGTAGAGCAAGTGTTTTTTTTACGGAGAGAGCGGTGGGTGGTTTGTATGCACTGCCTTTATCCTATCCAAAAGTCTCTTAAATGCCATGATCGTATCTGCATCCATGCCACCTCTGGTTGGGGTGGTGGTTGAAGTAGATGTGACAGTGGCATTTCATAGGTTTTTGGATAGGAACATGGATATCCTAGAGATTGGAGGGACATGGGACACGTGCTGGCAGAGGAGGTTAGTTTATTTTGGCATCACATTTGAACATAGGACAGAAAGCAGTACAACACCAGAACAGGCCCTTCAGACTAGAATGTATGTGCCCAAAATGATGCCAAGACCAATTCTTATCTGCCTGTACATAATTCATATTCCTCTTTTTCCTACATATCCATATGCCTAACCAAACGTCTCTTAAATGCCACTATTATATCTACCTCAGCCACCACCCTCGGCAGCACGTTCCAGGTACTTACGACCTTCTGCTTAAATAAAAATTGCCCCGCACATCTCCTTTAAACGTTATCTCTCTCACCTTAAAGCTATGCCCTTTAGTTTTGATTTTTCCATCCTAGGAAAAAGGTCCTCACTGTCTACCCTATCTATGCCACATATAATTGTATATACTTCTAGCAGGTCTCCCCTCAACCTCTGGAGTTCCAGAGAAAATGATCCAAGTTGGTCTAATCTTTCCCTTTAGCTAATACCTTCTAATCCAGGCATCATTCTGGTAAACTTCTTTGCAAAATCTCCTCATCCTTTGTGTAATGAGGCAACCAGAAATGTCCTCAATAATCCAAATATGGCCTAACCAAAGTCCTATAATCCTGCATCATACTTCCTGACTCTTGTACTCAATGCTCCAACCCATGAAAGCAGGCATACCATGTGCCTTTTTTACCACTCTATATACTTGTGTTGGCACTTTCAAGGAGTTATGGACTTGGACCCCAAGATCCCTCTCTACCTCCCTTTGTGGAATTAATTGCGGCAGATGGCTGTGGAATTTTGTCATTTTGTATTTTAAAGTCACAGATTGACAGATTCTTCATTAGTACAGGTATCAGGGGTTATGGAGAGAAGGCAGGAGAATGGGTTTGAGAGAGAAAGATAGATCAGCCATGATTGAATGGTGGAGTAGACTTGATGGACCGAATGGCCTAATTCTACTCCTAGAATTTATGAACCAATGTACATGAAAGCTGTTTAGGGTCATGCTATTAACTCCATATTTTCCCCTTACTTCTGATCTCCTGAATTCCAACACCTGACACTTGCTTAGATTAAACTCTATCTGCCATTTCTCCACCCATTTCTGCCGCTGACCCATATCCTGTTGTATACTTTGACAACCTTCCCCTTAGTCCACAACCCCAGCATTCTTGGTGTTGTCGGCAAGCTTACTAAGCAACTTATCTACGTTTACATCCAAGTCATCAATATCTATCGCAAACAACAGAGGTCCCAGCACAGATCCCTGCCAAACTACACTGGTCACAGACCTGTTCTGAATATTGTCCTTCCACCACGACTCTCTGTCATCTGTCAGTAAGCCAGTCCTGCATCTATACAACCAAGGCATGGTTAATACGAAGATAGACACAAAATGTTGGAGTAACTCAGCGGGACAGGCAGCATCTCTGGAGCGAAGGAATGGGTGATGTTTCAGTGCGAGACCGTTTTTCAGACTGACCCGAAACGTCACCTATTCCTTCTCTCCAGAGAAGCTGCCTGACCCACTAAGTTACTCAAGCATTTTGTGTCTATCTTCGGTTTAAACCAGCAACTGCAGTTCCTTCCTACACAAGTCATAGTTAATTCTGTGAAACCAAATCTTCTGGACGTGAGGCTCACTGGCTTATAATTGCACGGATATTCTGGGCCGAGGGGCCTAATCCTGTGCTGCACTGTTCTACAAATAGAAGATAGACACAATATACTAGAGTAACTCAGCAGGACAGGCAGCATCTCTGGAGAATAAATTACATTTTGGCTCGAGACCCTTCTTCAGACTGAGAGCCGGGGAGAGTGAAACTAGAGGTATGAAAAGGTGCAAAGAACATATGAATGAAAGGTTTGAAAAGAACAAATCAAAGCCGGCACTGAAGATCAGGGAAAGGTGGAGCCCACAATGGTTCATTGTTGTCTGTGGAAAGGTTGATAATGAGGGGATACAAACAGTGAAACCAAGCGAGATGACAGTGAAACTAGTAGGACGACTCGGGTGGAAGAGAGATGGAGAGAGAGGAAATGTGAGGGTTACTTGAAATTAGAGAAATCAAATGAATACTGCTGAGTTGTAAGTTGCCCCAGTGAAATATGAGGTGCTGTTCCTCCAATTTGTTATTACGTGTCATAAGGTCATAAGTGATAGGAACATAATTAGGCCATTCGGCCCATCAAGTCTGCTCTGCCATTCAATCATCGCTGATCATGGCTGAGGTAGTGAAAAGCTTTTGTAGCGTGCTACCCAGTCGGTAGAAAGACAGTATGTGAGTACAGTCGAGCCATTTGCAGTATATAAATGTGTTTAAGAAGGAACTGCAGATGCTGGAAAATCGAAGGTACACAAAAATGCTGGAGAAACTCAGCGGGTGCAGCAGCATCTATGGAGCGAAGGAGATAGGCAACGTTTCGGGCATGTTTGTGTACCTGCAGTACATAGATGCATGATAAGGGAATGACGTTTAGTGCAAGGTGAAGCCAGCAAAGTCCGATCAAGGATAGTCCGAGTGGATTTAAAAAAATAAATGATTTTTATTCTCAGATGCTATTATCACAGTTTAAATTTGTAGGGAGGGTGTGGATGATCAGAGCAGGAGGCAGATGCTGACAGGGTCTACCTGCTACCATGGTCACCACTTTTCTCCATTTCATTTCCCTTTTGCTTATTCCCTGCCAATGAAAGCCGGACTCACTGGGCAGCCATTGTCACTGATGCCGAAGATCTGAAATAAAGACAGAAAATGTTGCAGATACCAGCAGGTGAGGCAGCATCTGTGGAAAAGAAACAAAAGCTAATGCTGTGGTTTGCAGATCAAAAGAACACAAAGTGCTGGAGTAACTCAGTGGTCAGGCTGAATCTCTGGATAGGTGACTTTTCGGGTCGGGACCCTTCTTCAGACTGATTGTGGGGATGTGCGGGGGGTGGGGTGAGGGGAAGAAAGCTGGGTGAGAGGAGATGCAGAACACACTGGCAGATAGTAGGTAGACACAGGCAAGAGGGGTATATTACCTGCAATGCTTAGTCCTGCCTCTCCTCGCTTCCAGCTTTCGTTCACCACACCCACCCTCCAAAATCAGACTGAATTGGGTCCCAACACAAAACGTCACCTATCCATGTTCTCCCGAGATGCTGCCTGCCCTGCTGAGTTACTCTAGCACTTTGTGCCATTTTGTGTAAACCTGCATCTGCATTTCCTTGTTTCTACTCTATAGTTTGGATCCTCTGTCCCTTTTTCAGTCTGAACCATTGCTCGTTTCTCTGCTCGTGAATGCTGTCTGATCTGCTCTACGTTTCCCATTGTGTCAGATATGTACTGAGTGCATCGTGAGAAGTGTAAGGCTAATTGAGAGTTGGAGATGACAAGGAGACAGGCTGCTCCTTCAGCTGTTAATGACACATTCAACACTCACGGAACAGTGCAGGAGGATAGGTTTTATGCTGGGACTTCGGGAACCTGTGGGGCAAATGTCCTTGAGTCATTCAGCACTGAACCACAGATGGATCTTTCAGAAGAGTGCAATTAACATGCAATATAAATATAACACGTTAATTTGTATGCTTCAATAACACTTGTTAGCATTGATTAATTGAGAGTCCAATTATAAACGTTGCCTCTTACGGCTGAAGCTTCAGATCAGGTACCAAGCACTGCTATGTAATTGTGGGCTGGAAAACATAGCATTAGTGTTATGCACTGGTATGCTTGAGGAATCGGGTCACCTTGGGTTACACACGTACATTTCAGTCGCCCTTATATGAACAAAATTTAAAATATATAATTTAATTCTATATGAAGCTGACATCAGCTACCGTGATCTTTATTCTCCTTTTTCTATTGCATTAATGGTCCAATAATGCATTTTTCATAAGAATTTTTAACCCAGAATCTTTACATCATAAGCATGATTGTTTTATATATAATTCCGCCAAATGTTTAAAATTGGCCTGTATTGTCCATTTGCATTGTTTCATAAACACGAATGTTGACTCCATTACATGATATTTCAGTTGTGAACAAAACAGAGTCATGTCGTTATACATTGTGGAAACTGGCCCTTCAGCCCAACATGCCCACACCGACCAACGTGTCCCACCTACACTAGTCCCACCTGCCTGCGTTTGGCCCATATCCCTCTAAACCTGTCCTCTCCATGTACCTGTCCACATATTTCTTAAACGTTGGAATAGTACCGGCCCCAACTACCTCCTCCAGCAGCTCGTTCCATACACTCACCACTCTATGTATGAAAAAGTTATTCCTCAGATGTCTATTAAATCTTTCTCCCCTCACCTTAAACCTATGTCCTCTGGTTCTCGATTCTCCTACTCTGGGCCAGAAACTATATCCGTCTACACGATCAATTCCTCACATGATTTTGTACAGCTTATCCTCCTCCACTCTAAGGAATAGAGTTGCAGCCAACTCAACCTTCCCCTATAGCTCAGGCACATGCGTCCTGGCAACATCCTCATAAAAAGACATGCTTTACATTCTTGACGTAGACTTTGCTATTTGACTAAAATTGTGAATCAACATTGATATAAAATGCTGTTTCCATTTAAAAAAATGCTGGGGAAATGATGCTTGTGGTCTTCAGAAAGCATGTGGCAGGAATCTGCCGTTATAACTCTGCTGCTTTGCACTGTGCCAAGTTCACAATGACTTCAGATCACAGCCAGTTTTGCCAAATCAATGCATTTCTTTTTCCAAGCAAAACCTTATTCCAATACTCTCAGTTGTCATGTTGTGGTAAAATAATGAGTGCATTATCACTTTCCAGGTTTAGTATGTGTTAGCTGCATTCGGTGATCAGCCAACTGTAGCAGGTTGCATTAAAATCCAGGTCAATACTTGAAGCGTTGGAAACACTGATTCATATACTGCTATTCCTCAGCCTTTCAGTCTCATTAGTGTGGATCAACGCTGCAGTCAGATCAATACAAGACAGGTGTCAACTTAACTCCCTTTTTTACACACAACTTACTATGCTGCAATCTACTTTTTTTTAGAAGACATTTGTGGTTAAGGTATAATGGGAACAGTTCCATTTGTTTGGTCACAATATTAGCTGAGGTCCAATTGCTCATGTTAATGAGGTGGGAGTGAAGTTATAGGCAAGAAGTCTAGAGATGGGGATATTTTCTGTAGCCCTTGCTGACTGTCATAGATGGGTCACTGTGTGAATAGTGTAAGATCCACAGGAGATCCTTCTTCCCTGTGGCTATCAAACTGTACAACTCCTCCCCCTTCTGTAGTGGGGTAGACTGACTCCCCTCTCCATCCCCCACATCCCCAATCTTCACACATCCCCAATCCTTTCCACTTGTCACTATTATTTCATGTTTCATGTATATTGTGTTTTATGACTGTTGGCAGATCAATTTGGGATATATAAAGTTCTATCATATCATTATCATATTGTATTGTATGATGGTACTTGCATGTAGATTTTGACAGTGTACAGGTGGATTTTTATATTACATAGAATGTTTTAAAATGTACTTCTTTGACTGTATAAGTTTCTCGACCAGTCTATTCCCACCTCAGATGCTGCCTGACCCATTGAGTTCCTCCAGTACTTGGTGTGTTGCTCATTCCTCCTTATAGTGTTGAATTCTATTCAATGACACTGATGGTATCGATGAGTTAACCAGCCAGGGGTTATTGAACTGACCTTGTGTGGTTTCACAAGCAGGAGAGCATCTGTTCCTTCACAATTCTGTATTTCTATGTAATCCAGGGATTTACTGCATCGTGTCATACAGCGTGGAAACAGGCCATTCTGCCCAACTTGCCCACGCCGACCAACATGCCTCTAAACTAGTCCCACATGCCTGCTTTTGGCCCTCTAAACTTACCTATCCATGTACCTGTCTAAATGCCTCATTGAGATAGTGCCTGCCTCAACTACCTCCTCTGGCACTTTGTTCCATACACCCACCACCCTTTGTGTAAAAAAGTCATCCCTCAGGTCCTCCTCACCTTAACCCTATGTCTACTGATTCTCGATTCCCTTACACTGGGCAAAAGACTACCTTTACCCGATCTATTCCTCTCATGATTTGGGACACCTCTGTAAGATCACCCCTCATAATCCTACTCTCCAGGGAATAAAGTCCTAGCTCTCTCAACCTCCCCCTAGAGCTCAGTCCCACGAGTCCTGTGTACTGTTGAAACCTCTGTAGATACTGTCCACAGGAAAATTAGATGAACATGCAGAAAAATGAAATAAACAACAGTACAAAATATAAACATCTCAATTCTGGGCCTCTGCTAATCATCAGACAAAAGTAGCTCAGGACATGAGAACAAAGAGTCAATGAAGAAATAAGGCAGCACAGTGGTGCAGCAGGTAGAGCTGCTGCCTCACAGAGCTAGAGATTTGGGTTCGACCTTAACGTCGGTTGCTGTCTGTGTGGAGTTTGCACGCTCTCCCTGTGACTACAGGGGTTTCCTCTAGTTGCTCCAGACATATCCCACATCCCAAAGAAGGCGTGGGTTTGTAGGTTAATTGGCCTCTGTAAAAGAAATTGCCCTTAATGTGTAGGGAGAGGATGAGAAAGTGGGATAACTAGTGTGACGGTGATTGATGGTCGATGTTGATTGGGCCGGTCACAGGGCCTGTTTCCATGCTCTATCTCTAAACTAAACTCATGGGAATTGATGAGGTCACTTGATGAGGTCACGGGGGTCACAAGGGGCCCATTGATGAGGTCAGTGGATAGTTGATGTGACAGTTACAGTCCCTGCTCCAGCCCACAGTCACCTGGACGAACCATCAGTGAAGATGTGGAATGAAAATGTATTGCTTTTCATTCTGGGCATGCTGTTTCTAATAGGCGGCTTGCCCAACTTCCTAAACCAGGACGACTGGGCTAACTGCTCGGGCAAAGCCCCCTGCTCCCTGGCCTTCCTATCGAACAATCCGCTCAGCCTGCATTGCCCGAGTGCCACAGAAGTACCAGAATGCTCCGTGTACTGGCAGTACCAGGACCTCAGCCAGCCTCAAGCCCAACCCAGCACCTTCATCAGATCCGGGCACTTAACGGTGTACCAAGGGCCGATGGGCGATCTGGGAAGCCGAGCCAATCTACATCGAGGCTCCTTGATCATGGACACGGCGAAGACCACAGACACGGGCCTGTACCTGTGTAAGTCGGCTAATTCCACCCTAGCCGCCTACCAGGTGGATGTGCAGGACTCGTCTCTGGTTTACGTATCCCACCAAGGGCTGGGGAAGAGCATCCTGTCAAACCAGAGCCTGAGGGTCAACTTGGGCTCTTCCCAGCACATGGTCAAGCTCTACACCCGCTGGGGACCATGGCAGGACTGTAACCGGTGTAACGTAATAGGGGAGCAGAAGGTGATGGGCTTCTGCTACGCCAAACTTAGCGACATCGACAAGGACGAGGACGAGGATGAGGCACTGGAGGTGAATGGCATCACCTTGCCCTGCGGCCTAATGGAGCTACTCATTGGGCAGTCCTTGCCCCGGCGCGGCGCTGAGCTCCACTACCAATGGTGCCGCCAGCCGTGCAAGAAGGAGGAACAATCATTGGAGATCGCAGCCAATCTTCTGTTGCTGGAGATTGGCGAATGGTGGCGGTGGTGGTGTGGTCGGGAGCCTGTGTTCGACTGGATGGAGCCACGTACAACTCTTCTGCAGTCGATGTACCACGGCATCCGTGACAATGCCCGGATGACATGCCCGGGGGCGTCGGTGTACACGTCCGTTCTATGGCAGCGCGACTCCACCTTTATCACCCAAGGTGGCAGCAGTGACGGGAGACACTGGCTGGTCGACGCCATGGGCGGCATGTATGAAATCAAAAGTGTGATGCCCTCCGACCGCGGCATCTACCGCTGCTGGGTGCATGGGCGTAGGGTTGCCTCCTTCCACCTCGTGACGCCCGAGAAGCCAGTGGTACACCGCCCCGTCAACCGGCGACTGCTGAAAGGCGTAACAATCATCGTCGGCACGATCGCCATGGTCTTTGTAATCAGTGCCATGGTTGAAATACTACACGCCTAGATCTTCAACTTCAACTGCCTCCTCAAGACCACATAAAGACCACCAGACATAAGGGCAGAATTAGGCCCATTTTCGCCATTCTATCGCGGCTGATTCAAATTCTTCTGCCCTCTAATCTTTTACCATTAATAATTACATATCCATATCCCAAGGACTTGGCCTCTCATACCCCAGGCCATGGATGACACAACTGGGCTGCAGCAGCAGGGGCAAATGTGCAACTGGGCTGTGTTGGCTCCAGTGGAGCTGCAGTGTGAATAACATTGGTGCACGTGGGCTGCTTTAGGGAAAACAATCTGCTGCACGATAGAGTGCCGACTGCATTGCTGCTGTGCCAGTGACCATGCTGCATTGGAGCACAATGGGAGCAATGCCACCACCTCCAGCGAGACTGGGACATGCATTGGAAGAATGGCACCCTAGGGAACTGAAAGAACTGCAGTGGCTGGTAAGATCGAAGGTAGACACAAAATGCAGCATCTTTGGAGAGGGGTCGAGAACTTTCTGATGTCAGGGGAGCGGATATGTCATAAGGTCATAAGTACTTGAAGCAGAATTAGGCCATTCGGCCCATCAAGTCTACTCCACCATTCAATCATGGCTGATCTATCTCTCCCTCCTAACCCCATTCTTCTGCCTTCTCCCCATAACCCCTGATACCCACACTAATCAAGGATCGATCTATCTCTGCCTTAAAAATATCCACTGACTTGGTATCCACAACCCTCTGTGGCAAAGAATTCCACAGATTCACCACCCTCTGGCTAAAGAAATTTCTCCTCATCTCCTTCCTAAAAGAACGTCCTTTAATTCTGAGGCTGTGGGTAGGACAAAGAAGAGAGTGGAACTAGTGGTAGAACTGAGAAGGTGTGTGGGGTGAGGGGTGAAATGAAGAGAGAGAGAGAGCAAGGGCTATCTGAAGTTAGAGAAGTCAATGTTCATACTGCTGGAGTGTAAACTACCCAAGTGAAATACGGTGCATTCAGAAAATATTCAGACCCCTTCACTTTTTCCACATTTTGTTACGTTACAGCCCTAGTCATTTTTTTTTTTACATCCATCTACACAGGTATTTAGAAATTTTTGCAAAGTAATTAAAAAGAAATAACTGAAATTTTACATTTACATAAGTATTCAGACCTGTCAGATTGAATGGAGAGCGTCGATGCACAGCTATTTTCAGGTCCCTCCAGAGATGTCCGATCAGGTTCAAGTACGGGTTCTGGCTGGGCCACTCAAGGACATTCACAGACTTGTCATGGCCACTCCTACGTTGTCTTGGCTATGTGCTGTTGGAAGGTGAACCTCCGCTCCAGTCTGAGGTCCAGAATGCTCTGGAGCAGGGTTTCATCAAGGATCTCGCTGTACTTTGCTCTGTTCCACTTTCCCTGGATCCTGATTAGTCTCCTGCCGCTGAAAAACATCCCCACAGCATGATGCTGCCACCACCATGCTTCACTGTGGATATGGTATTGGCCAGGTGATGAGCGGTGCCTGGTTTCCTCCAGACGTGATGCTTGGCATTCAGGCCAAAGTGTTCAATCTTGGTTTCATCAGACCAGAGAATCTTGTTTCTCATGCCTTTGGCAAACTCCAAGCGGGATGTCATGTGCCTTTTACTGAGGAGTTGCTTCCGTCTGGCCACTCTACCATAAAGGCCTGATTATGCTGCAGATATAGTTGTCCTTCTGGAAGGTTCTATCATTGCCACAGAGGAACTCTGGTGCTCTGTCAGAGCTCCATCAGGTTCTTGGTCACCTCCCAGACCAAGGCCCTTCTCCCCCGATTGCTCGGTTTGTCCGGGCGGCCAGCTCTATGAGGAGTCCTGGTGATTCCAAAGTTCTTACATTTAAGAATGACGGAGGCCACTGTGCTCTTCAGGACCTGCAATCCTGCAGAAATTGTTTTATACCCTTCCCCAGATCTGTGTCTCGACACAATCCTGTCTCGGAGATCTACAGACAATTTCTTTGTCTTCGTGGCTTGGTTTTTGCTCTGACATGCACTGTCAACTGTGGGACCTTATACAGACAGATGTGTGCCTTTCCAAACCATGTCCAATCAATTTAATTTACCACTGGTGGACTCCAATCAAGTTGTAGAAACATCTCAAGGATAATCAAGAGAAACAGGATGATCCCAAGCAATTTTGAGTGTCATAGCAAAGGGTAAATGTAAATACATATAAATTTGATATTAGTGATGCTTATGTAAATGTGATATTTCAGTTATTTATTTTTAATTACTTTGCAAAAATTTCTAACCAGCTTTTTCTGAATGCACTTTATGAGGTGCTGTTCCTCAAATTAGTGCTGGGCCTCTCTCTGACAATGGAAAAGGCCCAGGACAGAAAGGTCAGATTCGGAATGGGAGGAGGAGTTGAAGTGCTGGGCTACCGTGAGATCAGCTTGGTTGAGACGGACTGAGCCGAGATGTTCAGCGAATGATTGCCAAGTCTGTGCTTGGTCTCGCCAATGTAGAGAAGTTGACACCTAGAACAGCGGATGCAGTAGATGAGGTTGGAGGTGGTGCAAGTGAACCTCTGCGTCACCTGGAAAGACTGTTTGGGTCATTTGGATGGAGTCGAGGGGGAAAGGTAAAGGGACAGGTCTTGCATCTCCTGCAGTTGCAGAGGAAAGTGCCTATGCCCCTGTCCCACTTAGGAAACCTGAATGGAAACCCCTAGAGACTTTGCGCCCCACCCAAGGTTTCCGTGCAGTTACCGGAGGTCCCCGGAGGTTTTTGTCAGTCTCCCTAATGGTTGAAAGTGGTTTCCGCTTCTTCTATGTTCCGGCGATTATTTCAAAAAATTCAAAATCGGCCGCAACTAAAAATAGGTTGCCGTTTTAAAAATCAGTAATTTTTTAGTCGAAGTGGGTTGCGATGCTAGTTGAAGGTGGTTCCCGGAGGTTGCAGGTAGCTTTCCACTACCTGCAACCTGTTACCGATTTTTTAAACGGCAACCTATTTTTAATCGCGGCCGGTTTTGAATTTTTTGAAATAATTGGCGGAACATAGAAGAACCAGAAAAGCACTTTCGACCATTAGGGAGACTGACAAAAACCTCCGGGAACCGCACGGAAACCTTGGGTGGGGCGCAAAGTCTCCAGAGATTTCCATTCAGGTTTCCTAAGTGGAAAGCAGAAAGGGGTGAAGATGGGAAGATACGGCCAGCAGTGGGATCCCTTTGGAGGTGGCAAAAATGTTGGAGGATGTTAGGTTGTGGGCGGAGGAGCTTTTTCGTTCAAGTTCGTGACCCAACTCACGGATCTACCTGAATTTTTAACATATTGTGTATAAATATTATATAAATCATACCTGAAACTCGTCAAGACCAAAACATGCAGATTTTTTTAAAATATGAGGAAAACCTTAATTTTTTCCATGTAGTAATTGTCCAATCAATGCACATTTGACTTTGAGTTCGGACGCAAATTGACCAATCCCGCACTTTGTTTTATGGACACTAGGCAGCGAGGACCCTGGGATCATGGCTGCCTCCTAATTACATCAAAACAATAACAAGGTTTCCAAGGAATATAGGTATTGCTAACCTTGCTGATAATTTTGTTTTTCAATTGATTTGTCTATAAAGTTACTATGTGGGACCCGTTGGATCCCAGCTTCACACGGCAAGGCTGGTCCCCCAACGCAATATTCCACCTCTCCACCAATTCCAATATTGCTGGCCAGTGGGGGGGGGGGGGGGGGGGGGGGGGGGGGGGGGGGGCGGGGGCTTGCTGGAGCGCTAGAATGGTGTTGCGGGCCAAGGGACTGGTTTCCAGAGGGCTAGTAGGGACATTGTGGGCCAAATGGATTCTTGGGCTGCCAGCTGTCACTTCGACCACACACACACACACACACACAGACACACTCTCGCACACAAAAACACACACTCGCACACAAAAACACACACACACAAAAACACTCACACAGACAGACACACACACACACACACGCGCGCGCACACACACGCGCACACATACAGACACACACACACAGACAGACACACACAGACAGACAGGCGCGCACACACACGCGCGCACACACGCGCACACACACAGACACACACACACGCGCACACACACAGACACACACACACAGACAGACAGGCACGCACGCGCGCACACAAACACACACACACAGTATAAGAATATATGGTTTAAAGGGACTGCAGCATGGAATTAGGCTCCCCATGGTGTAATATGGGCATTGGACACTAGATGACACTTAATTTTTTGATTTCATTTTCGAATTAATTTAATTAAATAATGTGCCACTTTTGGCACTGACGAGTTATGACTTTTTTCTCAATTATATTTTATCTAAATCTGTGCAAAATTTAATGTATTTCCGAGACATGGGTCACGAAAGTTAAATTCTAGACACAGTTTCGATGCTCGGCCCACCGCAACTATATGCTGTGTGCGACGGCTGATGGGGTGGAAGGTGAGTATAAGGGGGACTCGGGACGTTAAGAGAGGGGGGAGGGGGAACCACCTCCAAAGGGATCCCACTACTGGCCATATTTTCCCATCTCCACTGCTTTCTGTTTTCCACAGCGACCATTTCCTCCGTAATTACCTGCTCAACTTGTCCTTTCCCACCCGAAACACCCTCTCCCCAGGCACTTTCCCCTGCAATCGCAGGAGATGCAACACCTGGCCCTTTACCTTCCCCCCTCGAATCCATTCAAGGACCCAAACAGCCTTTCCAGGTGACGCAGACATTCACTTGCACCTCCTCCAACCTCATCACTGCATCCGCTGTTCCAGGTGCCAACTTCTCTACATTGGCGCTACCTAGCGCAGGTTCGGTGATCATTCGCTGAGCACCTTGGCTCAGTCCGTCTTAGCCAACCTGATCTCCCGGTGGCCCAGCACCAACTCCCTCCCCCCCCATTCCTAATCTGTCCTTTCTCTCCTGGGCCTCCTCCATTGTGAGAGTGAGGCCCAGTGCAAATTGGAGGATCAGCACCTCATATTTCACTTGGGTAGTTTACACCCCAGCGGTATGAACATTGACTTCTCTAACTTCTGGTAGCCCTTGCTCTCTTGCTTCATTCCCCCCTTCACATCTCCCTCACTGGTCCCACTGTCTCCGCCTACATTCTTTCTTTGTCCTACCCCCTCCCCTGACTAAAGAAGGGTATCGACCTGAAATGTCACCAATTCCTTCTCTCCATAGATGCTGCCTCGCCCGCTGACTTTCTCTAGCATTTTGTGTCTACTGGCCACTCTCATTTCTCCCCTCCTGCCTGCCTCCATTAACATTCCTTCCTCTGGCTTCACCATTTCCAATTAAAATCCTCTTCAGTCACACACTAGCGTTTAGCAGCTACAGGCCCGTACGAAGGATGGGAACAGGCGGGGTCAGCAGAGAGCTGTGGAGAGACTGGCTGCCGACAAGACCAAGCCCTTGAAGAGGCAGACGGCGAGGTGGTGCAAAGTGGAGCCCAATGGTTTGGGGCAGCTCTGCCACCGAGGAAGGCAGCAACCATGAGCAGCAGTCCAGTGTTCACGAGAAACTACACCAGCAGCACTCCAGGGTTTCAACCCCATGAGTAGCACTCCAGCAGTCCAGCAGTCCAGCACGCCAGCAGTCCAGCACGCCAGCAGTGCAGCACTCCAGCACTCCAGCAGTGCAGCACTCCAGCACGCCAGCAGTCCAGCACTCCAGCAGTCCAGCAGTCCAGCACGCCAGCAGTCCAGCACTCCAGCACGCCAGCAGTGCAGCACTCCAGCAGTGCAGCAGTCTAGCAGTCCAAGAAAAAACAGCAGCAGCCCACGGTACACAATAACTAACTGCAAAGTACACCAGCAGCACCCAGCACTCCAGCACAGCCCCTGTATATATTTTAACCATATTTACCCATTGTTATTTACAATTAATATATATTTACATATATTTACCTATTATTGTTCTACTAAATATATTCAATTTTACTTTGAAAAGTTTGTTTCCTTGCAATATTTCTTTAATATTGATTTGGTCATTGCGAATAATGTATCTTCGACGAATCTTAAGGTTCATTATTTCCTTCATGCAACTCTCCCGAATATATATTCATGTACTGTAGAATCAGTTCATTTTTCTCGGGTTGGTAATGAGCATTGAGTGGTAGTAAATATAATTCCACCATCACCATTATATGTCTATATCTCTTGTTTCCTTTTCCCCTGACTAGTCTGACCCAAAACGGCACCCATTCCTTCTCTCCAGAGATGCTGGCTATCCTGCTGAGTTACTCAAGCTTTTTGTGTCTACCCTTACATCAAATGTGCTCATTCTTCTTGCCTAGATAGTGACTATTTTATTTCTGAAGCACCGAGGGTTTTAATTTGTTCGATGGATGGGGAGAGCATAATTGTGGACTGAAATTTCACCCATTCTCTCTCTCCAAAGATGCTGACTGTCCCGCTGAGTTAGCCTAGCATTTTGTGACTATCTTTAGTGTAAACCAGCATTTGCAATTCCTTCCTGATACATATGGAGGTTTTGGGCTGGGTTTGGCCACGTTCGAATCATTTGGTGGATTCTGGGTGCAGGAGGTTTGGAACTGTCCGGGCTGCATTCCAATGGATCCATGAGTGAACCATGCTTAGGCTGAATGACACAAGAGGGCAACCAGCAAAAGGAAATGCCTAACAAATCATAGGGAGGCCAGTGGTGGCCAAACTAAACTAGGGTGTGGATTACCGAGGAGTATTATTATTTGTTTTTTTCAGGGTGGCACAGTGGCGCAGCAGTAGAGATGCTGCCTGACAGCACCAGAGACTCAGGATCAATCCTGACTACAGGTGCTGTCTGCACGGAGTTTGTGCGTTCTCCCTGTGACCACGTGGGATTTCTCCGGGTACTCCGTTTCCTCCCACATTCCAAAGATGTACAGGTTTGTAGGGTTAATTGGCTTCTGTAAATTGCCCCTAATCTGTAAGATAGAAATAGTGTATGGGGAACGCTAGTTACTTGCTACACCTTCACAGCCTCATTCATGTAAAAGCACAAATAAATATACAATAATCCAAAACACTATCAATTAATTGTAATATATTTATAGTTGGGTGGCATGGTGGTGCAGCAGTTGTGTTGCTGCCTTATTGTGCCAGAGACCTGGGTTTGATAAATTGTCCCCAGTATGTAGGATAGTGCTAGTGTATGGGATCGCTGGTCGGCGAGGACTTGGTGGGCCGCAGGACCTGCGTCCGCACTGTGTCTCTAAACTAAACTAAATTAAATCCAGTCAATACTGAATGAACTCCAGAAAAACATTGGGTTGAATCTCATACTTATTACATTTGCTTACTACACAGAAGATGGTTATTCGGTAAAATGAGTCTACACATACAAGACACATCAATGTGCCATTCTTCCTCATTTCATGAAACCCATTCTCTCTCACATGTTCATCCATGCTACGTTGATTCTCCTGCCACCCACAAGCACCGGGGGCAATGTACAGGAAGTAGCCAATTGACTTACCAGCATATTTCCACTGTAGGTTTTCACTGTACCTGTGACAATAAACAAAACTGAACTAAACATTGGGGATGTGGGAACAAACTGGAGCACATGGGAAAACCAATGTGGTCATAGAATGTGCAGGAAGGAACTGCAGATGCTGGTTTATACCGAAGATAAGACACTAAATGCTAGAGTAACTCAGCGGGTCAGGCAGCATCTCTAGAGAAAAAGGAATAGGTGACCTTGCGGGTCATAACCCTTCATTGAGACTGAAACTCGAGATGGAGGGACGGTAGGGAATAAACTAGAGGTGAGAAAAGTCCAAAACAAATCAGGGCTGGAAACAAATGACCTCAAGAGCCCATAATGGTCCATTGTTGAGGGCGATGTAACAACAAGAGGGATACAAGGATGTCAACGGCGGAACTGGTAGGATAACTAACATGGGGATGTGGCGAGAGAGGGGAGAGGATGGAATGCAGGAATACCTGAAGTTACAAAAATCAACATTCATACGGCTGGGTTTGTAAGCTGCCCAAGCGAAATATGTGCTGTTCCAGGAATTTGTGTATATCTCAGCAGTCATGCGCAAACTCCACATGGACATGTCCCCAACAACCCTCACCAACCTCTACGATGCGCCGTAAAAAGCATTCAATCAGGATGCATCACAGCATGGTTATGGGAACAGCTCCATCCAAGATGGCAAGAAATTGCAAAGTTGTGGATGTAGCCAAGAGCATCCACAAACCTGTTCAGACCTTGTGTGAACTGAACTGGTTTAATATCAGTGCATCTCACCATTAACTCAGGGAGATTTTATAGACTACTTATTTCCTTTGCAACAGCTAATGTATCTCATACCACCTGATTCGGTAATTTATGCCAGACAATTCCTGTAATTGATTTCACCATGAGCCTGCCATTAGAACAATTCTGCAGGTAAACAGAAGCAGAGGAAAGCATCCTGAGTAATCATAATTTGTGGAGGTGACTGCATTTTTTGGCCTTCTTAATACATGTCCACTTCAGCTTGTTAAATGCCTACTAAGTACCTGGAGTCTGATGCAATGGAAAATGTCCTTGAAAGGTCCCCCCAGCTCTTGCGTATTGAAATAGAAGCAACATCAAAGTGTGATTAAAATAACTGCATCCAAAATAGGATGACATCTTCTGCCACTAAATATTTTATTCGCAATATATTTATAAGAATAACAATTTATACTAAAATGAATCATTGCATCTGAATGAAGGTTAAAATCCAAGATGTTAGGAAGTTTTTGCGATGATGGATAATCACATGAAATTAAAATGCTCAGTGTTAAGATTTGAGGTAAATATTCATCTCCAACGTTTGGTTACATTTAGTTTGGTTTAGTTGAGTTTGGTTTGGTTATACAGCAGATACACAGACCCTTTGGTCCACCATGTTCACGCCGACCATCGATCACCTGTTCACACCAGTTCTATCTTATCCCACTTTCGCGTCAACTATAGACAATAGGCAATAGGTGCAGCAGTACGCCATTCGGCCCTTCGAGCCAGCACCTCCATTCAATGTGATCATGGTTGATCATCCCAAATCAGTACCTCATTCCTACCTTCTCCCCATATCCCCTGACTCCGCTATTTCTAAAAGCCCTATCTAGCTCTCCCTTAAAAGCATCCAGAGAACCTTCACAATGGCGGGCAGTGATTATTGGGTACCGCAAGGCTCAGTGCTGGGACCCCAGCTATTTACAATATATATTAATGATCTGGATGAGGGAATTGAAGGCAATATCTCCATGTTTGCGGATGACACGAAGCTGGGGGGCAGTGATAGCTGTGAGGAGGATGCTAGGAGACTGCAAAATGACTTGGATAGGCTGGGTGAGTGGGCAAATGTTTGGCAGATGCAGTATAATGTGGATAAATGTGAGGTTATCCATTTTGGTGGCAAAAACAGGAAAGCAGACTATTTTCTAAATGGTGGCCGATTAAGAAAAGGGGAGATGCAGCGAGACCTAGGTGTCATGGTATACCAGTCATTGAAAGTAGGCATACAGGTGCAGCAGGCAGTGAAGAAAACGAATGGTATGTTAGCTTTCATAGCAAAAGGATTTGAGTATAGGAGCAGGGAGGTTCTACTGCAGTTGTACAGGGTCTTGGTGAGACCACACCTGGAGTATTGCGTACAGTTTTGGTCTCCAAATCTGATGAAGGACATTATTGCCATAGAGGGAGTACAGAGAAGGTTCACCAGACTGATTCCTGGGATGTCAGGACTGCCTTATGAAGAAAGACTTGATAGACTTGGTTTATACTCTCTAGAATTTAGTAGATTGAGAGGGGATCCTATAGAAACTTACAAAATTCTTAAGGGGTTGGACAGGCTAGATGCAGGAAGATTGTTCCCGATGTTGGGGAAGTCCAGGACAAGGGGTCACAGCTTAAGGATAAGGGGGAAATCCTTTAAAACCGAGATGAGAAAAACTTTTTTCACACAGAGAGTGGTGAATCTCTGGAACTCTCTGCCACAGAGGGTAGTTGAGGCCAGTTCATTGGCTATATTTAAGAGGGAGTTAGATGTGGCCAAGGGGATCAGAGGGTATGGAGAGAAGGCAGGTACGGGATACTGAGTTGGATGATCAGCCATGATCATATTGAATGGTGGTGCAGGCTCGAAGGGCCGAATGGCCTACTCCTGCACCTAATTTCTATGTTTCTAACCTCCCTCTGAGGCAGAGAATTCCACAGACTCACCACTCTCTGGGAGAAAAACTGTTTCCTCGTCTTCGTTCTAAATGGCTTACTCCTTATTCTTAAACTGTGACCCCTGGTTCTGGACTCCCTCAACATCGGGAACATGTTTCCTGCCTCTAGCGTGTCCAAGCCGTTAACAATCTTATATATTTCAATGAGATATCCTTTCATCCTTCGAATCTCTAGTGTACAAGCCCAGCTGCTCCATTTTCTCAGCATATAACAGTCCCGCCATCCCGGGAATTAACCTTGTAAACCTACGCTGCACTCCCTCAATAGCAAGAATGTCCTTCCTCAAATTAAGGGACCAAAACTGCACACAATACTCCAGGTGTGGTCTCACGAGGGCTCTGTACAACTGCAGAAGGACCTCTTTGCTCCAATTTTCGATTCCTCTTGTTATAAAGGCCATCATGCCATTTGCTTTGTTCACTGCCTGCTGTACCTGCATGGTTACTTTCATAGACTGATGTACAAGCAGCCCCAGATCCTGTTGTACTTCACCTTTTCCCAACTTGACGCCATTTAGATAGTAATCTGCCTTCCTGTTTTTGCTACCAAAGTGGATAACCTCACATTTATCCGCATTTATCCTCATATTGATATGAATCTTTCCACAATTTACAGGGTGGCACAGTGGCCTGGCTGGTAGAGCTGCAGTTGTGCAGCATCAAAGACCCACGTTCGATCTGGACCTTGGTTCTGTGTGGAATTCTCCCTGTAACCGTGTGTGTGGTTTCCTCCCACATCCCAAAGACGTGTGGGTTTGTAGGTTAATTGGCCTAGTGTGTAGGATGTTGTTGGGAAATTGGGATAACATAGGAATATTGAGAAGGGGTGATGGAAGGTTGGGGGGAGGGGGGGTAGGGAACAGAGGGGCGAAGGGCATGTTTCCATGCTGTATCTCTAAATAAACTAAATTGACAATTGAAGGGAGCATAGAAGACGTGAAAAATAAATACAAACATCCAGCAGGTCAAGCAGCATCATGGAAAGAGAAACAGGATTAATGTATCAGATCAAAGACCCTTCATCAGAAAAAAATTACAAATGAACAAATGTAAAGTCAGCTTAAACATGACACAGATAGAAAATACATTAACTATTGGAAGTGGTAGTAAATGCTTGAAATACTCAGCAGGTCAGACGCACCTCTGTTCATAGATGGTGCCTGACCCATTGAGTAGTTCCTGATGTAAATTTATCCATTGCCATTTCTCATGTCTGGACCATACACGTGTTACCTTCTTAACATGGGTCCCTGCAAGGGGGTTGTGAACTGCCTGTAAACATTGCAGTTGCTGACAGGTTTCCAGAGTTCATGAAAAAATGGGCTGGAGTTTCTAGCCCCAAGAATACTTTTTTAGAAACATAGAAAATAGGGTGCAGGAGTAGGCCATTCGTCCCTTTAAGCCAGCACCGCCATTCCGTATGATCATGGCTGATCATCGAAAATTAGTATCCAGTTCCTGTTTTCATCCCATATCCCCTGATTCCGTTAGCCCCAAGAGCTCTATCTAACTCTCTCTTGAAAACATCCAGTAAATTGGCCTTCACTGCCTTCTGTGGCAGAGAATTCCACTGATTCACAGCTCTCTGGTTGTAAAACATTTTCCTCATCTTGGTCCTAAATGGCCTACCCCTTATACACTGCGACTCTGGTTCTGGACTTCCCCAACATTTTCCTGCATCTAGCCTGTCCAAACCCTTAAGAATTGTATATTTTTGTTATAAGACCCCCAGAATCTTGCTCCAAAGCTTTTCACAGTACCTCAGTAACATAACAATAATAACCCCAACCTAACCCACCTAACCTAGAGAAGCAGATTTCCCACTCCTCACATAACTCCCCATTCCTTCCCCCTCTAAACAAAGTATCTGTGTTACCCCATCTTTTCATCCACTCCCTACGCAAGAAGCAACTTGGAGGCCAATTAACCAACAAATCCACATGTTGTTGGGATGTGGGAGGAAACCGGAGCACCTGAAGGAAGCCCATGTGGTCACAGGGGGAGCATGCAAACACCCCAGAGACACCCTCTCGATCTGTTGATGAAGTCTGTGCTCCCTTGCTCCAGGAGTGGCTGAACCCTAAGCCCACTAATCATCAATCACTTTCCGCTTCATACCTTAATCAATGGGATATCTGCATGGTCCATAAAACTGTCCCAGACAAGACCTGGTCTCCTCCCGCTCTCAATGCCAAGATATAACTTCTCCATTATCATGTCCGGATCAGAGCAGCTCCCAGAAATCACCATGTTATGATCCAGATTCCCGCACTGCACAATTGTGCACTGTATCCAATGTTCATGGCCTGAGGTTATCACTGTTCCATTACTGCCAGTAGACTTGCATTGTCATGGGCTAAAGGTGCAGAGGCCAAACCATAAAATTACTCCTCTGTGACAAATTATTTATTTTCAGGACAAGCCATTCTGAAGTTTAACCACTGCAACTCATCACCACCTGCAGAAGATAAACATGTTTGGCTTGTTCAAGATTAGTGGCAAATGCAAGAAGAATTGAGTTAGTTCCCATTTATTTAGTTCAAAGTTCAAGTTCAAATGTATTAGTCACATACACCTAGGTGTAGTGAAAATCTTTTTGCCAATGCAGCACATAAAAAAGAATACAAACATGACAATAATAAATAGCTTTAACATAAAAACATCCCCCCACAATGGTTCCCATTATGGGGGAAGGCACAAAGTCCAGTCCCATCCCCGATATCCACCCATAGTCGGGCCTATTGAGGCCTCCACAGTTGCCTCTACGGAGGCCCGATGTTCCAGGCCGTCCTCGCCGGATGATGATGTTCCGGCGTCGGGAGAGTCCCTCAGCGGCATGGGAACCCTGGAACGGCCGCCTCCCTACTCGAGACCGTGGCTTCCGGAGCCGACAAGGCCGCGCCGAATGGAGCTCAATTGGTGATCTCATCGAGAGATCCCAGGCTCCCGATGTAAAGTTCAGCGCCGCCGCCCGCAGCTCCGCGATGTTTTTAACGCCGGTCCCAGCTCACCGGAGTTCCAGCGCTGCGACCCAGGCAAGGCACCGCCCGCCCCGCAATGGTGCTCCAGCGCTGCACCGCCGTCCTCAGACCCGCAGCTCCGCGGCCGCCGATGCCCCGGGCGGTCCCCTCAGGAAATGCCGCTCCAGGCCCGCTGGTAGGCCGCGAGGACGGGTCGAAAGTGCAGCCCGGAGAAAAGCTGCATCTCCGACCAGGTAGGTCCCCTGAAAATTAGTTTTCCCCTTCCCCCCACCTCCCCCACACATAAAAAGCTAGAACTCCTGAAAACAAAACACTAAACTAACTAAAAATAAGAAAAAAGAGATGAAAAACAGACAGCTGCAGGCTAGGCAGCCATACGCCCTACAGGTTGGCGCCTACACCATGTTCATGCTATGTTAAAGTAAAGCTATGTTTAGCAGATTAAATAACAGATAATCACTTAAAGCTCCAGTAATGCATTTTAACGTGTGCTATTTTTAACTGTCTAACAATAACATAATAACTGTCTATGTTAACCATGCCTCCAGATTGCAGATCACAGTCCCATGCAAAATGTAATGCCACCTCACATTCAGTTTGGTTTTAGTGTAGAGCTACAGCATGCAAACAAGCTCTTCAGCCCACTGTATCCACGCCAACCATCGATCGCTGCTTCACACTCGTTCTATATTATCCTACTTTATCATTTACTCCCTGCACAAAAGGGGCAATTTACGGAGGCCAATTAACCTACAAGCCTGTTGTGTTCAAGAAGGAACTGCAGATGCTGGAAGATCGAAGGTACACAAAATTGCTGGAGAAACTCAGCGGGTGCAGCAGCATCTATGGAGCAAAGGAAATAGGTGACGTTTCAGCCGAAACCCTTCTTCAGACTCTTTTCTAGAACAGGTGGGAAGGGATTTGACCAAGGGGGATAGTATGGAGTCAAGGTATGTGGAGATGAGTTCGGTGGGGCACGAACAGGCAGAGACAATGGGTCTGCCGGGAGAGCCGGGTTTGTGTATTTTGGGGAGAAGGTAAAACCGGGTCCACTGGGGAACGATGAGGTTGGAGGCTCGGTCGGGCAGGGCGTGGGAATTGATGATGTCGGTGATGGTGCTAGATATGGTGGCCTGGTGCTCGTCAGTGGGGTCATGGTCCAAGGGTAAGTAGGAGGAGGTGTCCGAGAGTTGGCGCATGGCCTCAGCTTTGTAGAGATCGGCGCGCCAGACTACCATGGCACCTCCCTTGTCGGCTGGTTTGATAACCCAATCTGGGTTGTTGCGGAGTGATTCAATGGCAGTGAGTTCAGGGGGGGGGAGAGATTGGAGTGAGACAGGGGAGTGGAGAAGTTGAGGCGGTTGACGTCGCGGCGGCAGTTCTGGATAAAGAGTTCCAGAGCCGGGACATTACGAGGGGGGTTCCACGAGGAGGGGGTGCGTTGGAGATGGGAAAAGGGGTCATCATTGGGGGGCGAGGACTCATTCCCGTGGAAGTGCGCTGTGAAGCGGAGGCGACGGTAGAAGCACTCCAATTCATGGTGGGCGCGGCACTCATTGAGGTGGGGACGGAGGGGGACAAAGGTAAGACCTCTGCTGAGGACAGACCGTTCGGTGTGGGAGAGGTCGGGGGGGATGGTGAACACCCAGCAGGGATGGGGGTTGGGGCCGGAGGAAGGCAGGTGGGTGGACTGGGGACGGGGCGATGTGTGGGGGGGGGGGGGTTGTGGGTGTTGGAGGGGTGGTGGGTGGTCAGGGGGTGGGGGGGGGGGGTGAAAGGGCTGTAATGTGGGTGGGGAAGATCGGTGGTAACATAGTTGGAGGGGGATGGGGGAGAGTCAGTGGAACAGCCACTGAGGTTAGCGAGGCTGGGCAGACGGGCACTAGGATCCAGTGGAGTTAAGCCCAGGAGAGAGAGAGTGAGCAGCGTGAAGGCTTCAGGCCCAGTGGAGAGTCCAGGCTCCAGGTAAGGCGACGGCTGTGGGTTGTTGGAGGGGGGTGGAGTGACGCGGGTCAAGGGTCACCGGGCCCGATGGTCGGTGTCCAGCAAAGATCTTATAGCGGAGCAAGATGGGTTACTCTCACGCAAACGTGTAGTAGCTCATGGGCGGATTCATGGGTGATTATAGGACTCATTTTAGCAACCAGCACCCGCCATCTTGCTCCGCCATCTTGTTCCGGCCAAAGATCGGATCTTTGTTTCCGCAGCGGGGAGAGGGGGTGCGGTGCCCGGGGCATAGGAAGGGGGGAGACATTGAAGTGGGGGCAGGCGAGGGAGTGCCGGCGGGGATAAGGCCTAGTATGCACGAAGTTGCGGGGAGGTTTACAATGTTTCTTATTTAATGTCCCTTGTCTAGTCTGAAATAAAGTTCATCATTGGATCAGAAGAAATATAATTGTGTGCGTTATATGATTATATACATTTATATCACATTCATGTATGTGTGTTTATAAACATTTTATTCTTTAACAAGAATTAACAGAATTATGAACTAACAGAATTATGAATCTAACACTATATCACACATAAAAACCTCCCCCGCAATGTCAATTACCCTGCGGGTCGGGTCGGGTCGGTTCCGGTTACTACAAAATCAACTCAAACACTGCTTGTGAGCCATTTAAAAAGAAATGATTTTAAAAAGATTAAAAAAGACAATTACCAGAGTCAAATTTTATTCTTGACAAGAAGTATGAACTGACAGAATTATGAATCTAACCCTATATCACACACACAAACTGTTGCCCCGCAACGTTGATTACACTGCGAGTCGGGTCGGCTCCGGTTACTAAAATGGGCGGGGAAATGCCCAGGATCCCCGCCATAGCGTACTACACGTCAGCCCATTGTATTTCGCAGGAGTAGCCTATCTTGCTCCGCTATAAGATCTTTGGTGTCCAGTGGCGGTTGAGTCGGGGTCCGCAGGCGATGTGTGGGAGGTCCCGGTGGGCGGATGGGCGGCGCGGGTCGGGTCGGCCATAGCGAAGGGCGGCGGCCATGTTGGGTAGGTCGGGTCCGGCGGCCATGTTGGGTAGGTCGGGTCCGGCGGCCATGTTGGGTAGGTCGGGTCCGGCATCGATGTTGGGTAGGTCGGTTCCGGCGGCCATGTTGGGTAGGTTGGGTCTGGCGACGATGCTGGATGGGCACAGTGCGACGGCCATGTTGGGTAGGTCGGGTCCGGCGTCGATGCTGGATGGGCCCAGTGCGGCGGCCATGTTGGGTAGGTCGGGTCCGGCGGCGATGCTGGATGGGCCCAGTGCGGCGGCCATGTTGGGTAGGTCGGGTCCGGTGGCCATGTTGGGTAGGTCGGATCCGGTGGCCATGTTGGGTAGGTCGGGTCCGGTGGCCATGTTGGGTAGGTCGGGTCCGGTGGCCATGTTGGATAGGTCGGGTCCGGCGGCGATGCTGGATGGGCCCAGTGCGGTGGCCATGTTGGGTAGGTCGTTCCGGCGACAATGCTGGATGGGCCCAGTGCGGCGACGATGCTGGATGGGCCCAGTGCGGCGGCCATGTTGGGTGGGTCGGGTAGGTCTGGTCCGGCAGCCATGTTGGGTAGGTCCTGTCTGGCGACCATGCTGGATGGGCCCAGTGCGGCGGCCATGTTGGGTAGGTCGGGTCCGGCGGCCATGTTGGGTAGGTCGGGTCCGGCGGCGATGCTGGATGGGTCCAGTGCGGCGGCCATGTTGGGTAGGGCGGGTCCGGCGGCCATGTTGGGTAGGTCGGGTCCGGCGACGATGCTGGATGGGCCCAGTGCGGCGGCCATGTTGGGTAGGTCGGGTCTGGCGACGATGCTGGATGGGCCCAGTGCGGCGGCCATGTTGGGTAGGTCAGGACCGGCGACGATGCTGGATGGGCCCAGTGCGGCGGCCATGTTGGGTAGGCCCGGTGCGGCGGCGAGGTCGGGTAGGCCCGGTGCGGCGGCGAGGTCGGGTAGGCCCGGTGCGGCGATGAGTGAGGAGGTTTAGGAGGATATAGGCCAGGTGGGACTTTAGTTTAGTTTAGTTTAGAGATACAGCTCGGAAACAGGTACTTCAGCCCACCGGGTCCGCGCTGACCAGCGATCCCCGCATATTAACACGATTCCACACCCACTAGGGACTGTGATTTGTGGTGATGGGACATGTTGGTCAGTGTGGGCGTTGGGCCGAAGGGCCCGTTTCCATACTGTATGCTACTAGGCCCTGCGGCCCACTGAGTCCACACTAGTGTGTAGGGAGAAACTGCAGATGCTGGTTTAAACCAAAGGCAGATACAAAAAGCTGTAGTAACTGAAGAAGGGTCTCGACACAAAACGTCACCTATTCCTTTTCTCCAGAGAAGCCGCCTGACTCCAGCTTTTTGTGTCTGTCTTCCATTCACACTAGTTCTATGTTATCGTCCTTGTGGAATGGCCGTTCACAAGAAGCCTGATCACAGAAGAGTTGAAGCTGCTCCTGAATCAGGTGGTGCATGGTTTTAAGCTCGAGACCCACTGCCAGACGGGTGCAGAGAGCTGAGAGAGAGACGGGCTGTGACAAAGCTTTGTTTATGTTGGCTGCTATTCTGAGGCAGTGTAAAGTGTGAGAAGGATTTATAGTGGGGAATCTGGTCTGCAATTCTTGCAGTCTTTGGCAGAGCTGTTCCCAAACCAAGCTAGAATGCAACCTGACAGTTCCTATGATACATCAGCACAAGTTTGTGATGGGCCTGTCCCACTTAGGCAATTAACTGGGCAACTACAGGCAACTGCCGCAACATTTTCAACATGTTTTAGAAATTTCGGCGACAGAGGCGAGGAGACACCACGCGTTAATACATCATCACACCGTGTCTTTTTCGGTGACCTGATACGTCAGGCAATGATGCCGGCAGTCGCCGAAAAAAATCGCCAAGTGGGACAGGCCCTTAACACTATCCTACACACACTGGGGACAATTTACACTTATAACAAGCCAATCAACCTACAAACCTGTACGTGTTTGAAGTGTGGTTGGAAACTGAAGGTTTCGGAGAAAACCCACGTGGTCACGGGGAGAACGTACAAACAAATAAGATCAAGTGGGACAGGCCCTTTAGTGTGCGGGGATCGCTGGTCGGTGCGGACTCAGTGAGCCGACCACACCTGGAGTATTGTATGCAGTTTTGGTCCCCTAATTTGAGGAAGGACATTCTTGCTATTGATGGAGTGCAACGTAGGTTCACAAGGTTAATTCCCGGGATGGCGGGACTGTCATGCTGAGAGAATGGAACAACTGAGCTTGTATACTCTGGAGTTTAGAAGGATGAGAGGGTATTTACCACCTTCTGACTAAATAAATTTCTCCTCATCTCCTTCCTATAAGAATGGCCATTAATTCTGAGGCTTTGACCTCGAATCTTAGACTCTCCCACTAGTGGAAACATGCTCTTCACATCCACTCTATCCAGGCCTTTCGCTATTTGGTACGTTTCAATGAGGTCCCCCCCTCGTTCCTCTAAACTCCAGCACGTACAGGCCCAGTGCCGACAAACGCTCATCATATATTAACCCATTCATTCCTGGGATTTATTCTTGTAAACCTCCTCTGGACCCTCTCCAGAGCCAGCACATCCTTCTTCAGATAGGGGCCCAAAATTGCTCACAGTACTCCAAATGCAGCCAGACCAGCGCCTTATGGAGCCTCAGCATTACATCCCTGTTTTTGTATACAAGCACTCGTGAAATAAATGCTTGTGTTGAGTTCACTTTCTTTGCTACCGATAAGTGCTGAGTCCATGACAAATACATGAATAAAATGCAAGGTTTAATACCAGTGCTTTCTGCTCGCGGTCGATGAGGAGCTGGTCCATTTACCATTCCGTGATCTCTCGGTTCACCTGGTGTACGTTCAGCGCTGGGCTCTGCAGAGCCGAGTAGAGTGCCTGCACATCGCTCTTCTCCAGCGCCTCGTCCACATACTCCAAAGCCGCTTGCACTGAGAATGGAAAAGTCACTTGTTACATTGAGCGCGCTGCAGGCTAGGCAAGTACCACACAACATTAATGGTAGGGTTATGGTGCCACCTGTCAACCCATAGCAAGGAGGGACTGAGAGAGAGGTGGACCGGTGAGAGCAATGGGCGGGGGGGGGGGGGGGGGGGGGGGGGGGGGGGGCGGGGGGGGTGCAGATAGGACTGTTCGATACTTTTGTAACTTTGTCACCAATGGACTATTGTGGGCTGCATCTTTCCTTGGCCACCGGTGTCCACTCCGATTTTTCTGAAACTCCTAGTCATTGAATTTGTCAGCACAGAGTAACTAGTCGATACATTAAAGGCCTTGCATTGTCCTGCATGGACCAGAGTTCTCGTGGGAATCTGGGTTTTATGTTATGATTGGAAGAAGCTCAATGGGTTTGAAAATAGTGAAAAGAAATGTATAAAGATAGAAGACATCCCGATCCTCGGTGTGCCTCTAGGGGACATCAAAGGAGAGGCACCTATTCTGCAGAATATGAACTTAATAAAAACACTTCTTTGCCTGAGTTTGTCTCAAAAGCGTTTGTGATTTTGAATCTCACAACTTGGATTTTGAATCTCACACCTCTGCTACAGCCACAGTCACTCAAGGTGTTCCCCAAGGCTCCGTAATCGGCCCCCTCCTCTTCATCATCTACATCCTCCCCCTTGGTCAGATACTCCGCCACTTCAACCTGGACTTCCACTGTTACGCTGATGACACCCAGATCTACCTCGGCACCAAATCCCCCCACAACCGCCCCCCCCCCCGCCCCCCCTCTCCCATATCAACTCCTGTTTGTCAGCTATAAAAACCTGGATGCAACATAACTTCCTCAAACTCAACAGCGATAAGACAGAATTCATAGAAACATAGAAAATAGGTGCAGGAGTAGGCCATTCGGCTCTTCGAGCCGAATGGCCCACCCCATTCAATATGATCATGGCTGATCATCCAACTCAGTATCCTGTACCTGCCTTCTCTCCATACCCCCTGATCCCTTTAGCCACAAGGGCCACATCTAACTCCCTCCTAAATATAGCCAATGAACTGGCCTCAACTGCCTTCTGCGGCAGAGAATTCCAGAGATTCACCACTCTCTGTGTGAAAAATGTTTTCCTCATCTCGGTCCTAAAAGATTTCCCCCTTATCCTTAAACTGTGACCCCTTGTTCTGTACCTATGTCATTAAAACCTCCTTCTTTCATCTCCGCAACATCGCCAAACTCAGACCCTCTCTCACACCTCCCGCTGCTGAAAGACTCATCCATGCCTTCATCTCCTCCCGACTTGACTATTGCAACTCTCTTCTCCTTCTCTTCTCCACCTATATCAACCGACTCCAACTGGTCCAGAACGCAGCCGCCCGACTCATCACCCACACCAAATCCTGGCATCACATCACTCCAGTCCTCAAACAACTTCACTGACTTCCCATCTCCCACCGGATCACCTACAAAATCCTGATCCTCACCTACAAAGCCCTCCACCATCTGCCCCCCCCATATCTCACTGACCTCCTCTCCCCCTACCAACCCTCACGGTCCCTCAGATCCACATCAGCCGGTCTCCTCTCCATCCACAAGTCCAACCTCCGCAGTTTTGGGAACAGAGCCTTCTCCAGGGCAGCTTCCAGGCTCTGGAACTCCCTCCCCCAACTGATCCGCAATTCCGTGTCCCTCACCATCTTCCAGTCCCACCTCAAGACCCATCTCTTCCTCTCTGCCTATCCTTAGCCCCACGTCCCCCTCCCTTTTCATCTGTGCATGAATTACCTCATATTGTGTTTTGTATTGAATTCTGTCTTTACTTTGTGTACTAGTCATGTCTCTACTATTTATTTCATTCCCCTTACATGGTTTTCCTCTACCTGCTAAATTTTTGTAAGGTGTCCTTGAGACTCTTGAAAGGCGCCCATAAATAAAATGTATTATTATTATTAGAGTTAGGTAGGAAGGAACTGAAGATGCTGGTTTAAAATGAAGACAGACATAGAATGCTGGAGTAACTCAGCAGATCCTGAGAAAAGGAATGGGTGACATTTCTGGTCAAGATTCGGTTCGCTTTGGGTCTGAAGAAGGGTCCCGACTCAAAAGCAGCGATCCAGAGATGCTGCCTGACCCGCTGAGTTACTCCAACATTTTTGGATGGTGCGCTAGTGTGTGGGACGATCGCTGGTCGGCGCGGACACGGTGGGCTTAAGGACCTGTTTCTGCCCTGTATCTCTAAACTAAACTCCCCTTTGAAAGCTCAGTTGGGTGTTGCAGGCAGAGATCCAGAACATTGCCCCTCTCTACACAATGAACATTCACCCTCACGCGAGTACCTATCGCCAGGCAACAAAGAGCACTGTACTTACCATTGACTTTGTTAATATTGCCTTGAATTTCAGCGTGAGTCAAGAGCTCCTCGTACACGTCCTTCCCCTCGGTCAGCTCCGCTTTATACTGAAGAATAAACAAACAGGCAAGTCAGTACAGCACAGAGTCTTTTACCCAGAGTTGGGGAATCAAGGACCAGGGAACAAAGGTTCAAGGTGAGGGGGAAAAGATTTAATAGGATTCCGAGAGGGTGGTGGGTGTATGGAACAAGCTGCCAGAGGAGGTAGTTGAGGCTGGGACTATCCCATCGTTTAAGAAACAGTTGGACAGATTTGGAGGGTTATGGACCAAGCGCAGGCAAGTGGGACTAGGGTAGCCGGGACATTGTTGGCCGGTGTGGGCGAGTTGGGCCAAAGGGCCTGTTTCCACACTGTATCACTCTATGACTCTATGAGGCACAGGGAACTGCAGGTGCACACACACACTAGAGACAATATACTGAAGCCAATTAATCTACAAACTTGCACGTCTTTGGGATATGGGAGGAAACCGGAGCACCCAGAGAGAACCCACGCAGGTCACGGGGACAAACATCCAAACACGGTACAGACAGCACCCGTAATTAGGATGGAACCTGGATCTCTGTGAGGCAGCAACTCTACCGCTGTGCTACCCTGTGGTGATTTAATGGGTTCCCTGTGAACCTCAAGCAGAGTCTCTACACGGCCTGGCCATGCACACAGGATGGAAAATGGACGCATCTCCAAAGAGGACACCAGTACACGGAGGACAAGAGGAAGACTGAAGCTCCACTACAGTGAAGATGTTTTCACTTATTGACTTTAGACTTGACTTTAGAGATACAGTGCGGAAACAACCCATCAGACCACTGAGCCCTCAGCGACCAGAGATCCCTGTACAAAAGCACTATTCTACACACTAAGGACAATTTAGTATTTTACCAGACAAAGAACCTACAAACCTGGACATCTTTGAGATGTGGGAGGAAAGCAGAACGCCTGGAGAAACCCCACTTGTTCACGGGGAGCACATGCAAACTCCAAACAGACAACACCCATAGTCGGGTTACCTACCTGATCTCCTGGTGGCTCAGTACTTCAACTCCCCCTCCCATTCCCAATCTGACCTTTCTGTCCTGGGCCTCCTCCATTGTCAGAGTGAGGCCCAGCGCAAATTGGAGGAACAATTCTGTAGGGTGCGCTGCTCTGGCAGCAGCCATGTCATGCAGCTCGTCAGTTTTTCAACCTTTTTTTTTTTTTTAGTATGTTTTAAAGTGTGTATTTAATGTTTCTTCGTGTGTTTTGTGTGGGGGGTGGTGTGGGGGGGTGAGGGGGGAACCGCTTCGGTCGCCTCCTCCACGGAGAGGCGAGTTTTTCCAGGTCGCCTCCCCCGTGGCCTAACATCAAGGATCGACGCGGCCTTTCCCGGAGACGCGCCCGGGGCTTCAGCGGCGGGTGCATCGTGGACTCTCGGCATGGAGCGGGTGAGCCCTCGCTGGGGCTCGCTGGAGGGGAGCGCTCCGTTTCGCTGGCCCGGGGCAGCCGGCAGCCTGAAGTCGCAGCCTGAAGCCGCGGTCTGCAGAGCTCCAGCTGGTGCGGCGTCTACAGCCCGGGATCTCACGTTGGGGACCCGGGGGAAGAAGAAGCCATCACTGCCGGCCCGCGGCCGACTTCTACCGCGGGTCCGGCATGGACTTACCATCACCCCTGGAGGGGAGCTTCGACCGCCGGCCCTGCAGACTGCGGTGCTTCTGGCTGCGGCGGGGACTTTAAATCTTGACCGCCGGCCTGCGGCCTACAACAACTTAAAGCCGCGGTCTCCGGTGAGGAAGAGCCGATCCTGGACTGACTCTGGATTCTGGTCCTGACCACGGGGGCGAAATGGAGGAGGACTGGCCAAATTTTGTGCCTTCCACCACAGTGATGAATGCTGTGGTGGATGTTTGTGTTACAGTTTTATTGTGGTTGTGTGTTCTTTATTATTGTATCGCTGCAGACAACCCAAATTTCCACCAGCCTGGCTGTGTGGCAATAAATTATATCTAATCTAATCTAATCTAACAGCACCTCATATTTCGCTTGTGTAATTTGCACCCCAGCGGTACGAACATTAACTTCCCTAACTTTCCCTTAGCCCTTGCTTTCTCTCTCTCTCCATCCTTTTCCCTTGGTCAAGAGATGTTGCCTCACCCACTGAGTTACGGCAGCATTTTGTGTCCACCCGTATGTAGGATGGAAGCCGGGTCTGTGGTGCTGAGAGGCAGCAACTCGACTGTTATGCCACCATGCCGCCCGTGCGCTCGGTGCTTCTTGACCGTTCTACATCAAGAACGGACACTGAATAATTTGCTCAGGAGAAGAGCCCAGGAAAAGAAGGGCAGCGTGACGGCATAGCTGTATAGTTGCCACGGTGACATCAACATAGACAATAGGTGCAGGAGTAGAGGCCATTCGGCCCTTCGAGCCTGCACCGCCATTCAATATGATCATGGCTGATCATCCAACTCAGTATCCTGTACCAGTGACCCGCGGCTCAATCCTGACTACTGGCTGGATTGGGTGCTGTCCGTACGGAGTTTGCACGTTCTCCCCGTGACCTGCATGGGTTTTCTCCAGGATCTCCGGTTTCCTCCCACACTCCAAAGATGCACAGGTTTGTAGGTTGATTGGCATGGTATAATCGTAAACTGCCCCTAGTGGGTGTAGGATAGTGTAAGGGTGCGGTGATCGCTGGTCAGCGCGGACACGGTGGGCCACAGCGGCACAGAATTTCCTGGGCAAGACTATCGACAAGGTTCACCAGCATGGTACTGGGGTTACGCAGAGCCACCAGCGTTTTCTCCACAAGCCCTCGATCGATGGCCTCGTTAATGGCGATCACAGCCGCATCCACTGAGCACGATGAGAGACACAAAATACTGGAGTAACTCAGCGGGACAGACGGCATCTTTGGAGAGATGGAATGCCATTCCTTCTCCAGAGATCCCACCTAGAAAATTAGCCTACAAGTCTTTGGAGTGCAGGAGGAAACCGGAGCACCCGGTGAAAACCCACACAGATCATGGGGAGAACGTGCAAACTCCATACAGATAGTACCAGCAGTCAGGACTGAACCCGGGTTTCTGGCGCTGCGAGGCAGCAACTCTACCGCTGTGCCACCGTGTCAGTGAGGTCTGCTTTATGTTTTTTTCCAAGTTGTACAAAAAACAAAGCATTTCACTGACAACTCCATTGAATAAACGGAAGTCCATCTTCGGAGAATATTCCTGCCGGTTTGTATTTTGCTTTAAGATTTAGAAATAAAACAACATTCATCAACCTACCCAAATCTTTTAACAGGACATTGTGTTCAGGACGGACATTGTGGGCCGAAGGGCCTGTGCTGTACGAGAAACAAGCATTTTATGCCGGGGTTACGTGCTTGAAAAGCAGCGTGCAAATCAAACAACGCACAAATCAAACCGATGCTCCAATGTTACCACAAGCTCCAATGCTGCCACAAGCGCCAACGCTGCCACAAGCGCCAATGCTGCCACACAATGCCAACGCTGCCACACACTCCAACGCTGCCACACAAGCGCCAATGCTGCCACAAGCTCCAATGCTGCCACACAAGCTCCAATGCTGCCACAAGCGCCAACGCTGCCACACAAGCGCCAATGCTGCCACAAGCTCCAATGCTGCCACACAAGCTCCAATGCTGCCACAAGCTCCAATGCTGCCACACAAGCTCCAATGCTGCCACACACTCCAACGCTGCCACACAAGCGCCAATGATGCCACACAAGCTCCAATGCGGCCACACAGGGCCAACGCTGCCACACACTCCAACGCTGCCACACAAGCGCCAATGCTGCCACAAGCTCCAATGCTGCCACACAAGCTCCAATGCTGCCACAAGCGCCAACGCTGCCACAAGCTCCAATGCTGCCACACACTCCAACGCTGCCACACAAGCGCCAATGATGCCACACAAGCTCCAATGCGGCCACACAGGGCCAACGCTGCTACACACTCCAACGCTGCCACACACGCGCCAATGCTGCTACACAGCGCCAATGCTGCCACACAAGGTCCAATGCTGCCACAAGCTCCAATGCTGCCACAAGCTCCAATGCGGCCACACAGCGCCAACGCTGCTACACACGTGCCAATGCTGTCACACAAGCTCCAATGCTGCCACAAGCTCCAATGCTGCCACAAGCATCAATGCTGCCACACAGCTCCAACGCTGCCACAAGCTCCAATGCTGACACAAGCTCCAACGCTGCCACAAGCGCCAATGCTGCCACAAGCTCCAATGCTGCCACACAGTCCAACGCTGCCACACAAGCGCCAATGCTGCCACACACTCCAACGCTGCCACACAGCGCCAACGCTGCTACACACGCGCCAACGCTGCTACACACGCGCCAACGCTGCCACACACGCGCCAATGCTGCCACACAAGCGCCAATGCTGCCACAAGCGCCAATGCTGCCACACAAGCTCCAATGCTGCCACAAGCGCCAATGCTGCCACACAAGCTCCAATGCTGCCACACACTCTAACGCTGCCCCACAAGCTCCAATGCTGCCACAGAAGCTCCAACGCTGCCACACAAGCTCCAATGCTGCCACACGCGCCAGGCAGAAATTTGAGCGTTATTCAGAAAATATGAGCGAGTAAATGAAACTTCGGTAGTGATTAGACAAGCGGTTTATTCTAAATGCATGTAAATCAAGCACGTGTCAAATGTGAGGTGCCTCTACTTTTGTTTAGATGCAGCATGGAAACAGCCCCTTCTGTCCACGCCGGCCAGCGATCACCATGTACACTAGCACGATCCCACACACTGGGCCATCTTTACCGAAGCCAATCCTCATATAAAACAGCACATCTGTGGAATTTGGGAGGAAACCGGAGATCCTGGAGAAACCCACACAGGTCACAGGGAGAACATACAAACTCCGTACAGACAGCACCTGCAGTCAGGATCGAACCCGGGTCTCTGGCGCTCTGATGCAGCAACTCTACCACTGCGCCGACCCATACCGCCCTGTACTGTTCTGTGCTGTACATTACCTGCTGCTTCATCGACTGAAAGTTCATTGGCCAAGATTCCACCGATCTTACTAAAGGAGGGCATCTGTATTCCATATTTGTCCAACTCAGTTTTCAAGTTATTGATCTCCTCCTCTGTGGAAAGCAAGAGTTCAGAAGTTAAGCAAGCCGAGTAAAATACGAGTGACCTTCCACCAACATCCAAGGAAAATGAAGCAGTCAGCACAACTGATACCCAAACTCTAGCCTTGAGCACTCTCCATCACTCTTCCATGGTAACTGTAGTCATCAACTATAAACGGCCTGTCCCACTTAGGCAATTTTTCAGGCGACTACAGGCAATTAGGTGACTACAGGCACACGGTTGCCGGGATGTCGATTGTATAGACACATAGAAAATAGGTGCAGGAGTAGGCCATTTGGCCCTTCGAGACAGCACCGCCATTCAATGTGATCATGGCTGATCATCCACAATCAGTTCCCCGTTCCTGCCTTCTCCCCATATCCCTTGACTCCGCTATCTTTAAGAGCCCTATCTAGCTCTCTCTTGAAAGCATCCAAAGAACCTACCTCCACCGCCCTCTGAGACAGAGAATTCCACCTCCAGTTTAAATTCCATTTGAAATATTTTAGAGGACCAAGAAACCAAGAACCAAGACTCACCACTCTCTGTGAGAAAAAGTGTTTCCTCGTCTCCGTTCTAAATGCCCGACCCCTTATTCTTAAACTGTGTGTGTGGCCCCTGGTTCTGGACTCCCCCAACATCAGGAACATGTTTACTGCCTCTAGTGTGTCCAAGCCCTTAACAATCTTATATGTTTCAATAAGATGCCCACTAATCCTTCTAAACTCCAGAGTGTACAATGCCAGCTGCTCCATTCTCTCAGCATGATAGTCCCACCATCCCGAGAATTAACCACGTTAACCTACGCTGCACTCTCTCAATAGCAAGAATGTCCTTCCTCATATTAAGGGACCAAAACTGTACACAATACTCCAGGTGTGGTCTCACTAGGGCTTTGTACAACTGCAGAATTACCTCTTTGCTCCAATATTCGATTCCTCTTGATATAAAGGCCAAAATGCCAGTCGCTTTCTTCACTGCCTGCTGTACCTGCATGCTTACTTTCATAGACTGATGTACAAGGAACCGCAGATCCAGTTGTACTTCCCCTTTTCCCAACTTGACGCCATTTCGATGGTGCTGGAATAGGTGCAGGATTACTAGTTGCCTCATGGCAACATCCTTGTAAAAATCTTCTCGAGGGCATTTTCTTTCTACCTCTGCTATTTAATGCAGAATAAGAACATATTGACTGCATGATATTTTCTGTAATTTCAGATGTCGACAGTGTGTCCAGAATACTCGCCGGCATGATCTCCTACACTGAAATGTGGAGTATTTGTCAAATAACTGCCATCTTATGTACATTGTGTGAAATTGTGATTTGTTAGCTGCGCAAAACAAGGCAAATGGCGATTTCTTTATTATTGTATCTACGTTGGACGTTTTGCTCTTTGGTGTAGCAGGGGTGGGGCTATCATTGTGTTACATACGTTGAATTGTACATCACTTTCACTGGTTATAATAATAATAATAACTTTATTTATGAAGCACTTTAAACAACTGCAGTTTAGCTGATATACTGAACACAGCTACCCTGTATATCTCGCGCACAGAATAATGTGAATTATGTAAATATTACTATGCATGTCAGAAATAAAGTGTTAACCATGTTAATGGATTTCTATTATGAATTATTTAAAATTGAGTGGGTTGATGCAATATTGGTGCCATATGCTGCTAATGTGTCGTTATCAGGTAACGACACATTACGTTAAAAACGTCACATTTGTTAAAAAGAGAAATGAATCACAATAAAAGCGAAAAGATGTTCCTTCCATAGCGTGCGGGGAGTCTGGCCTGGATCAGCACGGGTGAGACACCAGAGTGAAGTTGCGGGGAGGTTTACAATGTTTTTTATTTAATGTTGTCCCTTGTCTAGTCTGAAATAAAGTTCATCATTGAATATAAAAATCGGAAGAAATGTAAATGTGTGAGTTAAATTATTATATACATATATATCACATTCATGTATGTGTGTTCTTTCCAGCACAATCTAATCGGTTGTATGCTCGCTGAATAAAACCATCCTTAAGTTATATATCATTTGTAAATCTTGCTAAAAAACAAATTCAATTTTGTGAAATACTTAATTTAGATAACCCCACCATTACAGACAGATCTCATTCCACTCTCTGGCTATTAGGAAGACCAGACCCATTTTATTGTTGAGAAACAACTCCATAGACACAAAACCATTACGTAACATTCCAGGGCGAGAGGAACTGCAATCTTCTTATTGCTATTATTTCCCCAAATACTGCAGTTGTGAACAGTGTGATTAGATGAATGAATTGCAGAGTGCAAGTATAATACAAACATCACCTCAAACATAGCATATGAGCCATTTAAAAAGAAATGATTTAAAAAACATCAAAAATTACCAGTCAAATTTTATGAACATTTTATTCGTTAACAAGAATTAACAAGACAGCATCCCCGGGCGCATCCTCAGGGCCTGTGCTGCGCAGCTGACAGACGTCTGGACTGACATCTTCAACCTGTCACTTGCCCAAGCATTTGCCACACGTGCCTTAAAACCACCTCCATCGTGCCAGTGCCAAAACACTCCACTGCGGCAAGCCTCAATGACTTCCGCCCAGTTGCACTTACTCCCATCATCACCGAGTGCTTCGAGAGGCTGGTCCTGGCACACCTCTAAGGCTGCCTACCTCCCACACTGGACCCCTATCAGTTTGCCTACCGCAAGAACAGGAGTACGGAGGATGCCATCTCAACGGCACTTCACTCCGCCCTCTCCCACCTCGACAACAGAGACACTTACATAAGAATGCTGTTCATCGATTGCAGCTCAGCATTCAACACCATTATACCCTCTAAACTGATCACCAAACTTGGTAACCTGGGCATCGACCCCTCCCTCTGTAACTGGATACTGGACTTTCTAACCAACAGACCCCAGTCTGTTAGGTTAGACAAGCACACCTCTTCAACCCTCACCCTGAACACCGGCGATCCGCTGGGCTGTGTGCTGAGCCCCCTCCTCTACTCCCTCTTCACCTACGACTGCACACCTGTACATGGTACTAACACCATGATCAAGTATGGAGATGATACAACGGTGATTGGCCTCATCAGCGACAACGATTGGTCGGCCTATAGGGAGGAGGTCCAGCTCCTAGCAGCATGGTGCGCTGACAACAACCTGGCCCTTAACTCCAAGAAGACCAAGGAGCTCATTGTAGACTTCAGGAAGTCTAGGGGCGGCACGCACACCCCATCCACATTAACGGGACGGAGGTAGAACGTGTTTCCAGCTTCAGGTTTCTGGGGGTCAACATCTCCGATGACCTCTCTTGGACCCACAATACCTCAACTCTGATCAAGAAGGCTCACCAGCGTCTCTTCTTCCTGAGGAGACGAAAGGTCCATCTGTCTCCCCAGATCCCGGTGAACCTCTACCGCTGCACCATCGAGAGCATCCTTACCAACTGTATCACAGTATGGTATGGCAACTGCTCTGTCTCCGACTGGAAAGCACTGCAGAGGGTGGTGAAAATTGCCCAAAGCATCACCGGTTCCTCGCTCTCCTCCACTGAGTCTGTCCAAAGCAGGCGTTGTCTGCGGAGGGCGCTCAGCTTAGCCAAGGACTGCTCTCACCCCAACCATGGACTGTTTACCCTCCTACCATCCGGGAGGCGCTACAGGTCACTCCGTTGCCGGACCAGCAGGTCCAGGAACAGTTTCTTCCCTGCGGCTGTCACACTACTCAACAATGTACCTTGGTGACTGCCAATGACCCCCCCCCCCCCCCCCCCCCCCCGGAGACACTCCACCCACCAGGAAAAAAATAATTGCACTTCTATGACTGTATGCATGTAAATACATTTATTTATTGCCCATATATTATGTTGCTCTTCTAGGGAGATGCTAACTGCATTTCGCTGTCTCTGTACTGTACACTACAATAAAGTTTGAATCTGAATCTGAATTAACAGAATTATGAACGAACAGAATTATGAACTAACGCTATATCACACACAAACTGTTCCCCCACAACGTTGATTACACTGCGAGTCAGGTCGGGTCCGGTTACTGAAATGGACAACAAAAGACCCAGGTACCGCTCCATTGCTACTACACGTCAGCCCATTGCATTTCGCAGGAGTGGCCTATCTTGCTCCGCTATAGGATCTTTGGTAGGGATTACCTGAAATTAGAGAAGTCAATGTTCATACCGCTGGGTTGCAAACTGCCCAAGCGAAATATGAGGTGCTGCTCGTCCAATTTACGGTGGGTCTCACTCTGACCATGGAGGAGGGCCAGGACAGAAAGGTAGGATTCAGAATGGGAGGGGGAGTTGAAGTACTGAGCCACCGGGAGATCAGGTTGGTTAAAGCGGACCGAGCGGAGGTGTTTGGTGTGTGTGCGTGTGAGGGAAAGTGTGTGTGAGAGAGAGCAAGAGAGAGGATGTGTGTGCGCGTGAGCGAGAAAGTGTGTGTGAGAGAGAGCAAGAGAGAGAGGATGTGTGTGTGCATGTGATAGAGGGAGTGTGTGAGATAGGGAGCGAGGCAGGGAGTGTGAGAGAGAGGAGGGGGACACGATAGGGTGTGTGTGTGCATGTGAGAGAGGGAGTGTGTGAGAGAGAGCGAGAGAGGAAGTGTGTGAGAGGGAGTGTGAGAGAGGGAAAGAGGGAGTGTGAGAGAGAGGAGTGGGGCACGAGAGGGTGAAGTGGAGAGAATGCGTGCACGAGTGGGGGGAAAGTGTGTGGAGAGGGGAGAGAGAGGAATGTATATGTGCAGCTTTAAGGGACATTGGTCAGGTAGCATTTGGAGTATTGCATACAGTTCTGGTCATTCCATTACAGGACTGATGTGGAGGCTTTGGGGAAGGTGCAGAGATGGTTAACCAGAATGGATTAAAAACAAGGAACTGCAGATGCTGGTTTATAAAAAAGGACACACAATGTTGGAGTAACTCAGCGGGACAGGCAGCATCTCTGGAGAGCAGGAATAGGTGATTGAAGAAATGACCCTAAACATTACCCATTCCTACCAGCATTTTGCGTCTACATAAACAGCGCCTATCTATCCACATGGCGGTGTGCCTGGAGGCGCGGGCAAAGGCCTTGCCACAGAGCGGGCAAGTGAAGGGGCGCTGGCCAGTGTGGACTCGGCAGGTGAAGCCCTTACCACAGGATGGGCAAGTGAAAGGACGCTCACCGCTGTGGGTACGCCGGTGCTGCCACAGGCTGGACAAGCGGGTAAAACCCTTGCTACACTCAGCGCACACAAAAGGTCTCTCTCCAGTGTGTATCCGCTGGTGCTCCCGAAGCCCCCGTGCTCTCGTCACAGTGGGAGCAGCTGCACGCCGGCGTGGGCCCACCGGTGCTGCCGCAACCCCCGTGAGCTGTCGAACTCCTCACCGCAGTACGAGCAGTCGTAGGGCTGGCCACTGGTGTGCACGCGCTGGTGAGACAGGGCATGGAAGGCCATGGCAAAACGCTGTCCACACACTGGGTTGGGGACGGGACGGTCGCCGGTGTGCTTCCACTGGTGGGACAGCAGCTTGCAGGAGTGGGTGAAGCCCTTGCTGCACTGGGCGCTGGTGAACGGGCGCTCGCCGGCGTGGGTCTCTCCGTTGCCGGACCAGCAGATCCACGAACTGCTTCTTCCTGGCGGCTGTTACATTACTCAACACTGTACCTCGGTGATTGCCAATCACCCCCCCGCCCGGACACTCCTCCCACCAGGAAAGAAAGTACTATGACTATATGCACGTAAATAGATTTATTTATGCTCACATTTATGTCGCTCTTCTAGGGAGATGCAAACTGCATTTCGTTGTCTCTGTGCTGTACACTGCACAATGACAACAAAGTTGAATCTGAATCTGAATCTGAAATGTAAAGCACTTTGGCCAATGAGAGTTGTTTTTTAAATGTGACTTACATAGAAACATAGACATAGAAAATAGGTGCAGGAGTAGAGGCCATTCGAGCCATTCAATATGATCATGGCTGATTATCCAACTCAGTATCCTGTACCTGCCTTCTCTCCATACCCCCTCATCCCTTTAGCCACAAGGGCTAAATCTAACTCCCTCTTAAATATAGCCAATGAACTGTGGCCTCAACTACCTTCTGTAGCAGAGAATTCCAGATTCACAACTCTCTGTGTAAAAAAAATGATTTTCTCATCTAGGTCCTAAAAGATTTTCCCCTTATCCTTAATCTGTGACCCCTAGTTCGGGACTTCCCCAAGATCGGGAACAATCGTCCTGCACCTAGCCTGTCCAACCCCTTAAGATTTTTGTAAGTTTCTATAACCATCCTGGCCACACACTCATCTCCCTGCTACATTCAGGTGGAAGGTACAGGAGCCTGAAGATTGCAACGACCAGGTTCAGGAATAGGGGGGGGGGGGGGGTTACACGAGAGGTCACTGGGTCAGAAGGGTCGACGCACGGAGCCGCTAAATCCATCTGGAGGACATCCGTCACTTCCGGTATATGTTATTAATGCGAAAAACGCGTACTTTCTTACCTGTTAAAAACCGCCAAAATGTTAAATTTTTGCCCTGAAAAAAATTGTGGGAGTCGGGGTAAGTGTGAGAGACTCGTACCCAACTTTAGAATTCCAAAAGTGAAGCGAAATTAAGGTATAGAGAAGCGAGAACTGAAGGGACAACAGCAGCTAAAGTGCTTGGTATACATTGGCAGTGCAGATATCGGAATTGTAAATATTGGGAATTATCGCGTTTGCTCATTGCATTTCATCAAGTCAAAGGTCAAAAAACTTTATTTGCCATTTGTGCTTACACGCATAGGAACTCTTGTGCGGTTGTTCAGAGTCAAGTCAAATTAAAAATTAAAGACACACAGAAAGACACATAATCTATAAAAACATATACTTCTCTAGAAAAAAAAAAGTGCCTAAAACCCTATATAAAGGGGAAAGTGAGAGCATTGTAACTTGCACAAACCCTATATCAGGACATCAGTTCATTTTGTTTTGGCCAAGAGTCTCACTGTGGCAGGGAATAAGCTCTTAAAAAAGCGTGTTCTGTTAGTGGCGATGCTGTCCGCTCATCTGTGCCTGAGGTTGTATGTGCAGTTTTTGTGTTTGAGCAGGTAGTGAGCTGGATGTAGTGTGTCTCTGATGATTCTCTCTGCTCTTTTTTGACAGGGGTGTGTAGATTGTGTCCATGGAGGGGAGTTCCGTTCTGATAATCCTCTCTGCAGTCTTTATGACTCTTTGCAGAGCCTTCCTCTCTGTCTGTGTGGTGTTTCCATACCACACCGTGATGCCTGTGGTGAGGATGCTCTCTATCAGTCCTTTGTGGACCTGGGTGAGAGGGCGACAGTGCAGACCAGCTTTTCTGAGCAGCCTGATGAAGTACAGTCTCTGCTGGGCTTTTTTCACTGTGGCTGCAGTGTTCAAAGTCCAGTTCAGATCTGATGTTACGTAATCCCAGGTATCTGTAACTGTCAGCCCTCTCCACCACAGCCCCCTTGATGATAAGGGGCTGCAGGGGGGGTGGATTTTTTCTGAAGTCCATTATTATTTCTCTTGTCTTGTCTGTGTTGAGGCTTAGGTCGTTCACCTCACCATAGGCAAGAATGTCGTTCACCAGACTCCTGTAGCCCGACTCGTCCCCCCCCCCCCCCCTTGATGAGGCCCAGGATGGTGGTATCATCCGCATACTTAATAATGATGGTATTAAGTCAGGCATTATTTGCGTTTTTTCTTGATTCCTTTGGTATCTAAACATTCTCAGAAGTGATACATCTGGCTGTAAATTTTTCTTCAGATGCGTTTTCATTTTGTATGTAAAAACCCACGGGAACCATGACCGATTTAAAAAAATTACAGCCAGATTTATCACTTCTGAAACTTTTTAAGATGCCAAAGGAATCAAGAAAAAACACCTTAGTTGATGAAATGCAGTGAGCAAACGGCCAATGTTCGCCAAGCACTCTGTCTGTTGTTGTCCCTTCAGCTTTCGCTTCTATCTACCGTCATTTCTCCTCACTTTTGGAATTCTGAAGTAGGCTAAATGTCTCACACGCTTATCCCGATTTCCATATATATTTACAGCGCAAAAATTGACAATTTCAGCGGGTTTTAACGGGCCCGCTACGCTGGAAACAATGGTAAGTGCCCACCTGCAGTTCATCGCGTGTAATCCATTTGGAGTAGCGTAGCAACAGTACGGGTCATAGGTCGTGACCCCACTGCCGTGAAACCTCCCTATAGCTACTTCCCCACAGCCATCAGGATATTAAACATGGCTCGGACAACACTCGACAATATTAATAACCCATTATTTGTTATTTGCACATTATCAGTTTATTTATTCATGTGTTTTGTAGTCAATGCCGATTATGTTCTGTTGTGCTGAAGCAAAGCAATAATTTAATTGTCCTATCAGGGACACATGACAATAAACTTGAGATCCCCCTCAATCTTCAAAATTCTAGCGTGACTTGACTTGACCTAAAATGTCCCTCCAGCTCATTCTCTCTGTCTCTGTCTAAAATACTGAATCTTGCCCTGCCATATATCAGGGCTGCCAACATTGGGTTAGAGTTGATCACTGATCACTGGCATTGGGGTATCCGGTGAGGGAGTGGAGCAACCGAGTGGGGAGAGGGTGTGGAAGAAGGGTGTCCCCCCTCCCAGGGTATGAACCTTTTGAAATTTGATGTATTAAAATCATGTTTTAGTGCACTGTAGAAGTATGATTTCAATGTTTTTTGTATGAAGTATTTTTAAGAGGTAACTTTTTAAAGGGTACCTTTATCCACACAAAGGGTGATGGGTTTATGGAACAAGCTACCAGAGGAGGTAGTTGAGGCAGGGACCATCCCAACTTTTAAGAAAAAGTTAGACTGATACATGGATAGGACAGGTTTGGAGGTATGGACCAAAAGCAGGTGGCATAGCTGGGACATGTTGGTGGGTGTGGGCAAGTTGCGCCGAAGGGCCTGTTTTCACACTGTATCACTCTATGACTACATTATACCTCCACCATGCATGAATGCTTCAAAATCAAGTGATCGAGTTTTATTGCCATATACTCAAGCATAGATCACGGAGACATGGCTCAAGGGTGACCAAGGCTGATGCTGAACATCCAGGGATATCCAATATTCAGGAGGGATAGACAGAAAGGGAAAGGAGGTGGGGTAGCGTTGCTGGTTAGAGAGCAGATTAACGCAATAGAAAGGAAGGACATTAGCTTGGAGGATGTGGAATCGATATGGGTAGAGCTGCGAAACACTAAGGGGCAGAAAACTCTAGTGGGAGTTGTGTACAGGCCACCTAACAGTAGTAGTGGAGTTGGGGATGGCTTCAAACAGGAAATTAGAAATGCGTGCAACAAAGGTAAAACAGTTATAATGGGTGACTTCAATCTACATATTGATTGGGTGAATCAAATTGGCAAGGGTGCTGAGGAAGAGGATTTCTTAGAATGTATGCGGGATAGTTTTCTAAACCAACATGTGGAGGAACCAACGAGAGAGCAGGCTATTCTAGATTGGGTATTGAGTAATGAGGAAGGGTTAGTTAGCAGTCTTGTTGTGCGTGGCCCCTTGGGCAAGAGTGACCATAATATGGTTGAGTTTTTCATTAGGATGGAGTGTGACAGTTAATTCAGAAACAAGGGTCCTGAACTTAAAGAAAGGTAACTTTGAGGGTATGAGATGTGAATTGGCCAAGATAGACTGGCAATTGATTCTTAATGGGTTGACGGTGGATATGCAATAGAAGGCATTAAAAGACTGCATGGATGAACTACAACAATTGTTCATCCCAGTTTGGCAAAAAAATAAATCAGGGAAGGTAGTGCAACCGTGGATAACAAGGGAAATCAGGGATAGTATCAAAAGAAAAGATGAAGTGTACAAATTAGCCAGAAAAAGCAGCCTACCAGAAGACTGGGAGAAATTCAGAGACCAGCAGAGGAGGACAAGGGGCTTAATTAGGAAAGGGAAAATAGATTATGAAAGAAAACTGGCAGGGAAGATAAAAACTGACTGCAAAAGCTTTTATAGATATGTGAAGAGAAAAAGATTAGTTAAAACAAATGTAGGTCCCTTGCAGTCAGAAACAGATTAATTGATCATGGGGAACAAGGACATGGCAGACCAATTGAATAACTACGTTGGTTCTGTCTTCGCTAAGGAAGACATAAACTAATCCGCCGGAACTAGCAGGGGACTGGGGGTCAAATGAGATGGAGGACGGAGTGAAATCCAGGTTAGCCGGGAAGTGGTGTTAGGTAAATTGAATGGATTAAAGGCCGATAAATCCCCAGGGCCAGTTAGGCTGCATCCCAGAGTACTTAAGGAAGTAGCCCCAGAAATAGTGGATGCATTAGTGATAATTTTTCAAAATTCTTTAGATTCTGGAGTAGTTCCTGAGGATTGGAGGGTAGCTAATGTAACCCCACTTTTTAAAAAGGGAGGGAGAGAGAAAACGGGGAATTACAGACCAATTAGTCTAACGTCGGTAGTGGGGAAACTGCTAGAATCAGTTATTAAAGACGGAATAGCAGCACATTTGAAAAGTGGTGAAATCATTGGACAAAGTCAGCATGGATTTATGAAAGGTAAATCATGTCCGACAAATCTTACTGAATTTTTCGAGGATGTAACTAGTAGAGTGGATAAGGGATAACCAGTGGATGTGTTATATCTGGACTTTCAGAAGGCTTTCGACAAGGACCCACATAAGAGATTAGTATACAAACTTAAAGCACATGGTATTGGGGGTTCAGTATTGATGTGGATAGAGAACTGGCTGGCAGACAAGAAGCAAAGAGTAGGAGTAAACGGGTCCTTTTCACAATGGCAGGCAGTGACTAGTGCGGTACCGCAAGGCTCAGTGCTGGGACCCCAGCTATGGACGATATATTTTAATGATTTGGACGAGGGAATTGAATGCACCATCTCCAAGTTTGAGGATGACACGAGCTGGGGGGCAGTGTTAGTTGTGAGGAGGATGCTAGGAGGCTGCAAGGTGACTTGGATAGGCTGCGTGAGTAGGAAAATGCATGGCAGATGCAGTATAATGTGGATAAATGTGAGGTTATCCACTTTGGTGGCAAAAACAGGAAGGTAGACTGTTATCTGAATGGTGGCCGATTAGGAAAGGGGGAGATGCAATGAGACCTGGGTGTCATGGTACAGCAGTCATTAAAAGTAGGCATGCAGGTGCAGCAGGCAGTGAAGAAGGCGAATGGTATGTTAACATTCATAGCAAAGGGATTTGAGTATAGGAGCAGGGAGGTTCTACTGCAGTTGTACAGGGTCTTGGTGAGACCACACCTGGAGTATTGCGTACAGTTTTGGTCTGAGGAAAGACATTCTTGCCATAGAGGGAGTACAGAGAAGGTTCACCAAACTGAATCCTGGGATGTCAGGATTTTCATATGAAGAAAGACTGGATAGACTCGGTTTGTAAAACTTACAAAATTCTTAAGGGGTTGGATAGGCTAGATGCAGGAAGATTGTTTCCGATGTTGGGGAAGTCCAGAACAAGGGGTCACAATTTAAGGATAAGGGGGAAATCTTTTAGGACCGAGATGAGGAAAACATTTTTCACACAGTGGTGAATCTCTGGAATTCTCTGCCACAGAAGGTAGTTGAGGCCAGTTCGTTGGCTATATTTAAAAGGGAGTTAGATGTGGCCCTTGTGGCTAAAGGGATCAGGGGGTATGGAGAGAAGTCAGGTACAGGATATTGAGTTGGATGATCAGCCATGATCATATTGAATGGCGGTGCAGGCTCGAAGGGCTGAATGGCCCATCGGCCCTTCGAGCCAGCACTGCCATTCAATATGATCATGGCTATTCATTTAAAATCAGTACCTCTTTCCTGTTTTTTCCCCACATCCCTTGATGACGTTAGCCCCAAGAATTAAATGTAATTCTCTATTGAAAACATCCAGTGAATTGGCCTGCACTGCCTTCTGTGGCAGAGAATGCCACAGATTCACAACTCTCTGCGTGAAGAAAGTTTGTTTTCATCTGAGTCCTAACTGGACCCCTCTTTATTCTTAAACTGTGACCCATGGTTCTGAACGCCCCCAACATCGGCAACATTTTTCCTGCAGTTACATTAAGTGAAAATCTAGCAGGCAAGCAGGATGCTTTCACCAACCACCCCCATTTGAAGTCCACTATCTTCCACCGTATCTACCCAGTGCTTGGTACTTACTTCCAGCAGCCACTGGTTGTCCTCCAGGATGCACCGAGCCGCAGCCTGATCCATGCCGGTCACCTGGGCAAATTCGGCACAGAGACTCTCACGGCAGCGGCGCAACGCTTCGACGCCTCCGACGGCCCGGGAATCTTTCACTGAGGCTGCTCCATGGCCGGAGCTGCAGTGAGCGACTCGCCAGCCCGGCAAACACTCGCCAGCCCCGCTCCCCGTCTGCATCTGTCCCCGCCGCTGCTTCTGCTTCCAACACCCGCGGCCCATGCAGTTGATATGAGTTTTTAAATTTTCGTTGATCACAGAATTTCTCACAACAGAGCGAGAGAAATTTGTGATCAGCGTGAGAATTTGGTGAAATGCGTAATTCTCATGCTCAATGCATGGGAGTTGGCAGCCCTGCCTCTCAATCCCCCTCTCCCTCTCCCCCCCTCTCTCTCCCCCTCTTTCTCTCCACTTCTCTTTCACTCCCCTCTCTGTGAAGAGAGGGATGGAATTAACCGAATTATGAACAAACAGAATTATGAACTAACTCTATATCACACACACAAACTGTTCTCCCGCAACGTTGATTACACTGCGGGTCAGGTCGGGTCCGGTTACTGAAATGGACAACAAAAGGCCCAGGTTCCGCTCCATTGCTACTACACGTCAGCCCATTGCATTTCGCAGGAGTGGCCTATCTTGCTCCGCTATAGGATATTTGGTAGGGATTACCTGAAATTAGAGAAGTCAATGTTCATACCGCCGAGTTGCAAACTGCCCAAGCGAAATATGAGGTGCTGCTCCTCCAAGTTACGGTGGGCCTCACTCTGGCCATGGAGGAGGCCCAGGACAGAAATGTAGGATTCAGAATGGGAGGGGGAGTTGAAGTGCTGAGCCACCAGGAGATCAGGTTGGTTATTTCAAACCGAGCAGAGGTGTTTGGTGTGAGTGTGTGTGTGCGTGAGTGTGCGTGAGAGAAAGTGTGTGTGTGTGAGAAAGTGTGTGTGAGAGAGAGCAAGAGAGAGAGAGGGTGTGTGTGTGTGCATGTGAGAGAGGGAGTGTGAGAGGGATGGAGCGAGAGAGGGAGTGTGTAAGAGAGGGAGAGAGGGTGTGTGAGCTAGGGAGCGAGAGAGGGAGTGTGTGAGTTAGGGAGCGAGAGAGGGAGTGTGAGAGAGAGGAGGGGGGCACGAGAGGGTGAAGTGGAGAGAATTTGTGTACGAGTGGGGGGAAAGTGTGGGGAGAGGGGAGAGAGAGGAATGTATATGTGCAGCTTTAAGGGACATTGGTCAGTTAGCATTTGGAGTATTGCATACAGTTTTGGTCATTCCATTACAGGACTAATGTGGAGGCTTTGGGGAAGGTGCAGAGATGGTTAACCAGAATGGATTAAGAACAAGGAACTGCAGATGCTTGTTTAAAAAAAGACACAAAATGCTGGAGTAACTCAGCGGGCCAGGCAGCATCTCTGGAGAGAAGGAATGGGTGAATGAAAAAATGACCCTAAACGTTACCCATTCCTTCCAGCATTTTGTGTCTACATAAACAGCTCCTATCTATCCACGTGGCAGTGTGCCAGCTGGCTGGAGGAGTGGGCAAAGGCCTTGCCACAGAGCGGGTAGGTGAAGGGGCCCACCGAAGTTGGCCGGTGTGGACTCGCCGGTGCTCCAGCAGCTGGTCAAGGCGTGTGAAGCCCTTACCACAGGACGGGCAGGGGAAGGGATGCTCACCACTGTGGGTACGCCAGTGCTGCCACAGGCTGGACATGCAAGTGAAACACTTGCCACATTCAGCGCACACAAAGGGTCTCTCTCCGGTGTGCATCCGCTGGTGCTCCCGCAACCCCCATGCGTTCTTGTCACAGTGGGAGCAGCTGCTCGCCGGCGTGGGTCCGCCGGTGCTGCCGCAACCCCCGCGAGCTGTCAAACTCCTCACCGCAGTATGGACAGTCGTAGGGCTGGCCACTGGTGTGCACACACCGGTGAGACAGGACAAAGTGCTCTTCACACACTGGGCTGGTGACGGGATGGACGCCGGTGTGCACCCGCTGGTGGGACAGCAGGTTGGAGGAACGGGTAAAACCCTTTCCGCACAGGGCGCAGGTGAAGGGGCGCTCGCCGGTGTGGGTGCGCTGGTGCTTCATCAGGGTGCTAGACTGGGTGAAGCCGTTGCCGCACTGGGCGCAGGTGTAGGTGCGCTCGCTGGTGTGGGTGCGCTGGTGTAACAGCAGGCTGTAGGACTGGGCGAAGCCCTTGCCGCACTGGGCGCAGGTGTAGGGGCGCTCGCCGGTGTGGGTGCGCTGGTGCTTCATCATGTTGCTGGACTGGATGAAGCCCTTGCCGCACTGGGCGCAGGTGTAGGGGCGCTCGCCGGTGTGGGTTCGCTGGTGCCTCAGTAGGCTGCTGGACTGGGTGAAGCCCTTGCCACACTGGGCGCAGATGTAGGGGCGCTCGGCGGTGTGGGTTCGCTGGTGCTCCAGCACGTGACTAGACTGGGTGAAGTCTTTGCCGCACTGGGCGCAGATGAAGGGGCGCTCGCCGGTGTGGGTCCGCTGGTGCTTAATCAGGCTGTCCGAGCGGATGAAGCCCTTGCCGCAATGGGCACAGGTGTAGGGTCGCTCGCCGGTGTGGGTTCGCTGGTGATCCAGCATGCCGCTGGAGGAGGTGTAGCTCTTGCCGCACTGGGCGCAGGTGTAGGGACGCTCGCCGGTGTGGGTGCGCTGGTGCTGCAGCACGTGACTAGACTGCTTGAAGCCCTTGCCGCACTGGGCGCAGGTGTAGGGGCGCTCGCCAATGTGGGTGCGCTGGTGCTCCAGCAGTCTGGCGGAGGAGGTGAAGCCCTTGCCGCACTGGGCACAGGTGTAGGGACGCTCGCCGGTGCGGGTGCTCTGGTGCTTCATCAGGTTGCTGGAGGAGGTGAAGCCCTTGCCGTACTGGGCGCAGGTGTAGGGCCGCTCCCCGGTGTGCACGAGCCTGTGCTGCTTCAGCTCTGGCGATGACTTGAAGCCTTTGCCGCTGTCGGAGCAGTTGAACGGCTGCTCACTGTTGTGCACCCGCTGGTGATCCCGCAGCCTCGACAACAGGGCAAAGCTCTTGCCGCATGTGGAGCAGCCATAGGGCTTCTCGCCCGTGTGCACCCACCGGTGGATCTCCAGATGATTCGCCGTCTTGAAGCTCTTGCCGCAGTCTGAGCAGTCGAAGGGGCGTTCTCCCGTGTGCACCCGCCGGTGAATCTCCAGATAGCTCGGGCTCTGGCAGGCCTTGCCACACACGTCACACTCATAACGCTTCTCCTTGTTGTGCCCCGTCATGTGGTCCTCCATTGAAGCTCAGCCCCTTGAAGCTCTGCTCACACACCGAGCAGTTGGGGGGGGGGGGGCCTAGACGCCCTCAATGGCCGCTGATGTCCCGGCCTCTCCGTCCACAGCAGCGGCTACTAAACCCTGCAGGAGGGGAACACAGAAGGTCAACAAACTGGCAAACAGGACATTCCAAGCACATATCGGGTGCGTTTATGGCAGAGGAAACCATTATACAATTCTGTGCGGCACAGTGGCGCAGCGGTACAGTTGCTGCCTCAACGCCAGAGACCCGGGTTCGATCCTGATTACGCGTGCTGTCTGTGAGGAGTTTGCACCTTCCCCCCTTGACTTGCGTGGGTTTTTACTCTTCATAGAAACATAGAAAATAGGTGCAGGAGTAGGCCATTCGGCCCTTTGAGCCTGCACCGCCATTCGATATGATCATGGCTGATCATCCAACTCAGTATCCCATCCCTGCCTTTTCTCCATACCCCCTGATCCCTTAATCCACAAGGGCCACATCTAACTCCCTCTTAAATATAGCCAATGTACTGGCCTCAACTACCTTCTGCGGCAGAGAATTCCACAGATTCACCACTCTCTGTGTAAAAAATGATTTTCTCATCTCGGTCCTAAAAGACTTCCCTCTTATCCTTAAACTGTGACCCCTAGTTCTGGACTTCCCCAACATCGGGAATAATCTTCCTGCATCTAGCCTGTCCAATCCCTTAAGAATTTTGTAAGTTTCTATAAGATCCCCCCACAATCTTCTAAATTCTACCGTGTACAAGCCGAGTCTATCCAGTCTTTCTTCAGATGAAAGTCCTGACATCCCAGGAATCAGTCTGGTGAACCTTCTGTCTTTCCTCAGATTAGGAGACCAAAACTGTACGCAATTCTCCAGGTGTGGTCTCACCAATACCCTGTACAACTGCAGTGGAACCTCCCTGTTCTTATACTCAAATCCTTTTGCTATGAAATTTCCTCCAACATTTCAAAGACGTTCAGGGTAGTAGATTAATCGGCCTCTGCAACATTGTTAAATTGTCCCTGATGTGCGTAGGACAGTGCTAGTGAACGTACGGGGTGATCGCTGGTCGGCGCGGACTCCGCGGGCCGAAAGTCATGTTTCCGCGCTGCATCTCTAAACTAAACTAAACCAAAGAAGGATCTCGACCCAAAATGTCACCCAGCTCATTCTCTCTGTCTCTCTCTCTGTCTGAAATACTGAATCTTGCCCTGACATATATGTATATGTATGTAGTTTGTTTGTTTATACTATTCTTATAACAAATGTAAAGCACTTTGGCCAACGAGAGTTGTTTTTTAAATGTGACTTGACCCAAAATGTCACCCATAGATTACACAACATAGATTACAAGACCTACACCAAACCCAAACCGATTAGGAGCAGACGAGGGTATTCGATCCAATTTGTGATCCCAGCTACAAAGCCAGATGTGTTGGTACAGCAATTCGTTCTTCCCCCGCTTACACACACACACAATTAAAGCATGGAATAATCTCCACCCTTCTATAGTCACCCAACCAGATGCAACTACATTTAAAATAGCTCTTTCTTCCCAATCACCCTTCCTGGCTTCAGTCCTCCCTTCATCACCTCCACAGTTGAAATTCCATTTGGAATATTTTGGAGGAGCAAGAAACCAAGAAGAAGCAAGAACCAGCTCATTCTCTCTGTCTCTGTGTGAACACTCGATCTGGCCCCGACATCCACGCGCCGAGTCCGGAAACGCCCGAGTGCGTGAGCGACGCCGCCGGAAACACCCGAGTGCGTGAGTGAGCGAGCGCCGCCGCGCCAAGATGGCGGACATGGACGGGCTGGTCAAACCCGACATCCGACGCGCCGGAACCCGAGTGCGTGAGCGAGCGAGCGCCGCCGCGCCAAGATGGCGGACATGGACGGCGGGCACCAAGGTAACGGGGCGGGGCCGCTGGGGGGGAGAGAGAGTGAGAGACTCACTGAGGGGAGACGCTGATGGCGATCAGGATGGCGGCAGCTCCGGGCACCAACCGTCGCCAGGTCCCGCCCCCGACCGCGCTGATTGGACGAGGAGGCGGAGACTGACGGCCGACCCGGCCAATGGGCGGAGGGTTAGAGGGTCATCCCGCCTCCCATAGTCTCTGATTGGATGTGAACTGAGTGATGGTCGGACGGATCATCCAATGGGCGGGCTGATGGGCTGGAGACGGGGTGACGGGCGGAAGGACCGGCCAATGGGCGGGCGGCGGTTGGAGGTTGTCCCGCCCCCTGTCGTTGCTGGTTGGATGGAGACGGGAGAGGGGCGGACGGATCATCCAATGAGGAGGGGGGAGGGTCTGAGGGTTGTGCCGACCGCGTTCATTGGAGGAGGATGGGAGACTGAGGGATGGAAGGGCCAATGGGCGGGGGAGTTGGTGACGGTCCGGCCTCTAGACGTGGCTGATTGGATGGAGATGGACAGCTAGATCATCCAATGGGGGGAGGACTTGGTGGTTGTCCCGCCTCTCACAGGCAGTGATTGGAGGAAGAAACGGCGACGGACATCGGTCTCGGCCAATGAGCGGAGGAACTGGAGGTTGTCCCGCCTCCTGTCGTTGCTCATTGGAGGAGGAGGGAGACGGACAGACGGTCCGGCCAATGGGCGGAGGGTTAGAGGGACATCTGGAGTGTTACAGTTTTGGACATCCTTGTGATTGAGGCACCAGGTTGATCCCTGGGATGGAGGGGCTGTGACATGTGGACAGATTGAACATAGAAACATAGACAACAGGTGCAGGAGGAGGCCATTCAGCCCTTCGAGCCAGCACCGCCATTCAATGTGATCACGGCTGCTCATCCACAATCAGTTCCCCGTTCCTGACTTCTCCCCATATCCCCTGACTCCGCTATTTTCAAGAGCCCTATCTAGCTCTCTCTTTAAAGCATCCAGAGAACTGGCCTCCACCGCCCTCTGAGACAGAGAATTCCACAGACTCACCACTCTCTGTGAGAAAAAGTGTTTCCTCGTCTCCGTTCTAAATGGCCGACCCCTTATTCTTAAACTGTGTGTGTGGCTCCTGGTTCTGGAATCCCCCAACATCAGGAACATGTTTACTGCCTGTAGTGTGTCCAAGCCCTTAACAATCTTATATGTTTCAATAAGATACCCTCTCATCCTTCTAAACTCCAGAGTGTACAAGCCCAGCTGCTCTATTCTCTCAGCATGTCAGTCCCGCCATCCCGAGAATTAACCTTGTAAACCTACGCTGCACTCCCTCATTAGTAAGAATGCCCTTCCGCATATTAGGGGACCAAAATTGAACACAATACTCCAGGTGTGGTCTCACCAGGACTCTGTACAACTGCAGAAGGACCTCTTTGCTTCGATATTCGATTACTCTTGTTATAAAGGCCGACATGCCAGTCGCTTTCTTCACTGCCTGCTGTACCTGCATGCTTACTTGCCTGAAGAAGGGTTTCGACCCGAAACGTCGCCTATTTCCTTCGCTCCATAGATGCTGCTGCACCCGCTGAGTTTCCCCAGCAATTTTGTGTACCTTGCTTACTTTCATAGACTGATGAACAACAAACCCCAGATCCCGTTGTACTTCCCCTTTTCCCAACTTGACGCCATTTAGATAGTGCTGGAATAGGTGCAGGAGTATTAATCGCCTCATGGGAACATCCTTGTAAAAATCTTCTCGAGAGCATTTTCTTTTTACCTCTCTGTTATTTAATGCAGAATAAGAACATATTGACTGCATGATATTTTCTGCAATTTCAGATGTTGCAGCCCCTAGACTGTGGAACAGCATCCCCTTTCCCATCAGAACTGCCCCCTCCATCGATTCGTTTATGTCAAGACTAAAGACATCTATACTCCCAAGCCTTTCCTGACGTCCTCTGAGTGAGATCTACATGTATATATGTATGTAGTTTGTTTTGTTGTGCTAATCTTATAACAAATGTAAAGCACTTTGTCCAACGAGAGTTGTTTTTTAAATGTGCTATATAAATAAATGTGACTTGACTTGACTTGACATCCTTAAGTTATACATCATTTGTAAATCTTGCTCAAAACAAATTTAATTATGTGAAATACTTAATTTAGATAACCCCACCATTACAGACAGATCTCATTCCATTCTCTGGCTAATGGGAAGACCAGACCCATTTTATTGTTGAGAAACAACTCTATAGACACAAAAACATTAAGTAACATTCCAGGGCGATAAGAACTGGAATCTTCATATTGCTATTATTTTCCCAAATACTGCAGTTGTGAACAGTGCGATTAGATTAATTAATTACAGAGTGCAAGTGTAATACAAAATCAACTCAAACACAGCTTATGAGCCATTTAAAAAGAAATGATTTAAAAAACATTAAAAAAGAAAATTACCAGGGTCAAAATTTATAAACATTTTATCCTTTAAGACGAATTAACCAAATTATGAAGGAACAGAATTATGAACTAACCCTATATCACACACACAAACTGTTCCCCCGCAAAGTTGATTACACTGCGAGTCAGGTTGGGTCCGGTTACCGAAATGGACAACAAAATGCCCAGGTTCCGCTCCATTGCTACTACACGTCAGCCCATTGCATTTCGCAGGAGTGGCATATCTTGCTCCGCTATAGGATCTTTGGTAGGGATTACCTGAAATTAGAGAAGTCAATGTTCATACCGCTGAGTTGCAAACTGCCCAAGCGAAATATGAGGTGCTGCTCCTCCAATTTATGGTGGGCCTCACTCTGGCCATGGAGGAGGCCCAGGACAGAAAGGTAGGATTCAGAATGGGAGGGGGAGTTGAAGTGCTGAGCCACCGGGAGATCTGGGTGGTTAATGCGGACCGAGCGGAGGTGTTTGGTGTGTGTGCGTGTGCGTGAGAGAGATAGTGTGTGTGAGAGAGCAAGAGAGAGAGGATGTGTGTGTGCGTGAGAGAGAAAGTGTGTGTGAGAGAGCAAGAGAGAGGATGTGTGTGCATGTGGTAGAGGGAGTGTGTGAGATAGGGAGCGAGAGAGGGAGTGAGAGAGAGGGAGAGAGAGAGGGAGTGAGAGAGAGGGAGCGTGAGAGAGAGGAGGGGGGCACAAGAGGGTGTGTGTGCATGTGAGGGAACAAGAGAAGGAGTGTGAGATAGAGAGCGAGAGAGGGAGAGAGAGAGGGAGTGTGAGAGAGGGAATGTGAGAGAGAGGAGTGTGGCACGAGAGGGTGAAGTGGAGAGAATTTGTGTACCGGGGGAGGAAAGTGTGGGGAGAGGGGAGAGAGAGGAATGTATATGTGCACTTTAAGGGACATTGGTCAGGTAGCATTTGGAGTATTGCATACAGTTCTGGTCATTCCATTGGTTTACAACAAAACACAAAATGCTGGAGTAACTCAGCGTGACAGGTAGCATCTCGAGAGCAGGAATAGGTGATTGAAGAAATGACCGTAAACGTTACCCATTCCTTCCAGCATTTTGCGTCTACATAAACAGCGCCTATCTATCCACGTGGCGGTGTGCCAGCAGGCTGGAGGAGCGGGCAAAGGCCTTGCCACAGAGTCGGCAGGTGAAGGGGAACTGGCCGGTTTGGACTCGCCGGTGCTCCAGCAGGTGGTCAAGGCGGGTGAAGCCCTTCCCACAGGCCGGGCAGGTGAAGGGACGCTCACCGCTGTGGGTACGCCGGCGCTGCCACAGGCTGAACATGCGGCTGTAACCCTTGTCACACTCAGCGCACACAAAGGGTCCCTTTCTGGTGTGTATCCACTGGTGCTCCCGCAGCCCCCGTGCTCTCTTGTCACAGTGGGAACAGCTGCTCGCTGACGTGGGTCCACCGGTGCTGCCGCAACGCCCGCGAGCTGTCAAACTCCTCACCGCAGTACGGGCAGTCGTAGGGCTGGCCACTGGTGTCCACGCGCTGGTGAAGCAGGGCATGGAAGGCCATGGCTGTAGCGGCAGATTTTTCAAATCTTTCAGGAAATTAACTCCCTAGCCACTAATTGGGTGAGACGGGATAAGGGGAATATCTTCGGTACGCATGCAAGCTGTCTCTACCTTCAGAGCTTCTCCTTTCATAAAGCTTCAGCACACAGTCTTTTAATAAATATTTTCTTTATTGTAGATATAAAACAGTAAGATACATCCAAGGTTTTTCCGACTTGTTCCGGCAATCTTCTTCGAACTCCAGCTCATTACTTCAGATACTAGAAAACTCCTCGTGTCTCCATGCTTCACATGATCTTGACATGTGCCTCGACATGCTCGACATGTGGCTTGACATGGTCGAAGGATTAACCTTCTCCCTCTTCACTCCAAAACGAATCTAACCAACTAAACTACCACGCAAGCAGTTAAGCTGCATAAACACGCCCAAAGACACGTCATAAATCCCACCCACATTATAACGGGCAGTCTAAAATTTAAAGGAACGTGCCATCCACAATGGCATGCAAAACAGGCCAAATGGCCACTTCATACTGGCCCCTAATTGTTCCGAATACATAATGAGGCAATTACCAATAAACATCAAAAAAGTGGCCATAAAGGTTTAACATACATCAAAATCAAAATATCAGGAAATAGAACCCTGTAGCTCCTCGTCGGGAAATCAAACCGCGATCTCCCGCGTGCTAGGCGTGGATACTAACCACTATACTAACGAGGTAAAAATAGCATGCACTATATATCTGCAATCACAATTCTTTATCGACTCTTCCATCTTCGCTTTCGCCTTCTAGAAGCAAGCACAACTTAGTTATTGGTCTTATTAAAACATTGTTTTTTGTTTTCAGTCGCACCATACGCACCAAACCCTGAACATCAGGCATGATTTCTAGTATTCTTCCCATTAACCAAGAACCTCGAGATGCTGTAGTCAGCCACCAACACAATGTCGCCTGGAACAGTTCCTTTTAATCCTTAGCCATCGTTGTCGTTCTTGGATTAAAGGCAAATACTCTTGTATCCATCTCCTCCAAAAAAGATTTGCCATATATTGTACTTGCTTCCATCTACGTTTCATATAGAAATCCTCTTTTACAAAAAGCCCAGGTGGAAGTGTTGGATTGGTTTTCAGCAGAAGAATATAATTTGGTGTGAGTACTTCCAGGTCATTAGGATCATCAGAACTTTTCGTAATAGGTCGATCGTTTAAAATCGCCTCAATTTCACAAAACAGTGTTTGTAACCCTTCATCATCCAAAATTTGTTGTCTAAGAACGGAGCGCAGCACATATCGTACTATACGAATTAATCGTTCCCAAATACCGCCATGATGGGAACCCATTGGAGGATTAAAGTTCTATTTTATGCCTTGTTGAAGCATAGTATATTGGATTTTATCCTGATTTAAGTCTTTGAGTGCCTTTTTTAGTTCCCTATCCGCTCCAACGAAATTCGAACCATTATCCGATCTTAACGAAGTAACTTGACCCCGTCGACAAATAAATCTCCTTAATGCTTGAATACATGAGTCCGTGTGGAGTGTAGATGCAACTTCAAGATGTACCGCTCTACTTGCCAGACAAGTGAAGATCACACCATATCTTTTCACAAGGCTACGTCCTCTCTTAACCTCCATAGGACCAAAATAATCCACCCCCACATCCGTGAATGGAGGTTTGTCTGGAGTGATCCTCTCCACAGGCAAGTCTGCCATCTTCTGTATACCAAGTTTCCCACGCTCTCGCGTGCATATGATGCAATTTTTTATTATCTTTCTTGCTGCTGAATTAGCCTTGGTAACCCAATATTTTTGACGAAGTTGGGATAGCATGTCATTTCTTCCTCCATGCCCAATTTGTTCATGAATATGCCGTAATAATAATGTCGTTATGTAAAGTCCTTAGCGAGAATGATAGGACGTTTCATTTCTTCAGACATTGCCAATGTGTTTAGGCGCCCACCCATCCGCAGAAGATCTTCCCAGATTGGGTCGAGCTTATACAATTGACTACTTCTTTTTACCCCCTCTCTTCTCCAGCTTGCAATGTTAATATCTCTTCTTTGTATTTCTGTCTTTGACAAAAAGAAGCATTTTCTGCTTTGAGGAGATCATCAAGACATAGGCACTTGGCTATGTGAAGCTTCAAAAACTTGCATCTGGACTTTGATCTCCTTTTCCCTTTCCTCAGGATTCTCCTCCAAGATACTTTCTGTTATTTGTTTCTTTTCCCGAATCTTCATCAACAATCTTGTTTTTATTTTAAGAAACCAGGCTACCGATGTTATCAATTTATTCCATGATGAAAAGTGGGTAATTAAATTATTCACGGTGTCATATGAGTTTTTTTCAATCACATTCACCGAAATGTTTTGTTTAATTTCCGGATCTTTTGTAGAGATTTCAAATCCGAGTTCAAGCTTTGGCCATTCACTACTTGGCTTACTAAGAAACTTTAGCCCATTGATCCATCTCTTGTTATTAAGAAAGCAATTTGCTGTTTGTCCCCTAGAGGCTTCATCCGCAGGATTTTCCTTTGTATTAACATATCTCCATTGAGAAACATTAGTAGCTCCTAGTACAAAGGAAACTATTTGCAACAAATGTCATAAAACGTTTGTTTTCATTGTTAATGTATTTCAGAACCGTAGTGCTATCGGTCCAGAAGGTAGATTCTTCCAGTTGAAATTGCAGTTCCTTTCTCAGCATTATGTCAATTTTAACAGCTAAGACTGCTGCTGTAAGTTCCATTCTGGGAATCGTCATTTGCTTCAATGGTGCTACTCTGGCTTTTCCCATTAAGAATGCAACATGCACTCTTTTGTTTACATTTTGTAGTCTTAAGTATGAAACAGTCCCATAACCACTTTCGCTGGCATCCGAAAAGTGATGCAGTTGTGCATTTACGATTTTACCAAAGGTTTTAGGCTTTATACACCGATCTACCTTAAACTTTGACATTTTGTGGAGGTCTTTTAACCATTCTGTCCAACTGTGCGAGGATGTTTGAGTTATACTCTCATCCCAACCAAGTTTTTCTCTACACAGATTCTGTAAAATTAACTTGGCTAGCAGTGTAAATGGTGCAAGAAATCCCAAAGGATCGTATACTGAACCAATCACAGATAAGATACCCCTTCTTGTGCATGGTCGTTCCTGAATCGACAATTTAAACTTAAACACATCCGTTTCCACGCACCAGTGCAGTCCCAGTGCCCTTTCCATTGGCAAGTTGTCTTTGTCTCAATCCAACTCCTTGGTTTCTTCGGCTCTGTCATCTGGTGGAATGCTTTCCAAAACAGCACGACTGTTGCTGACCCACTTGGTAAGTACAAATCCTCCCTTATTGCAGAGAGAGGTTAGGTGTTTCACCATTTGAATTGCCTCTAACTCAGTAGATATGGATTTTAGGCAATCGTCCACGTAAAAATTATTTATCAAAGTGGAAATTACCTCCTCTGGGAAATAATCTTTATTATCCTCTGCGGGTTTCCTCAAAGCGAAATTCGCACAACTTGGAGATGACACTGCTCCGAAAAGATGTACTTTCATTCGGTAATCAACAAGGTCTTGTTGCACATCCCCTTCAGGCCACCATAAGAATCGCAGATAATCAATATGTTTACCAGTTACTTTCACTTGATGAAACATTGATCTGATATCAGCCATCAAAGCTATCGGTTCTTGCCTAAATTTGATGAGAACTCCAATGAGCGAGTTAGTAAGGTCTGGACCTTGCAGTAGTTCACTGTTAAGTGATGTCCCTTTAAAGACTGCCGCGCAGTCAAAGACCACCCTCAATGTCCCTTTCTTCGAGTGGTACACCCCATGGTGCGGAATATACCAGATCTCTCCATCATCTCGATATAGTTGATTCGTTGGTATCCTTTCGGCATAATCATTATTAATCATATTCTGTAAGAAGGATGCATATTCCTCTTGAAATTTCGTGTTCTTAACAAACTTACGTTTCAAACCTTGAATACGCTGTTCAGCCATATAGCGATTATTCGGTAAATTAACACTTTCTTGCTTGAAAGGTAAATCCAAACAATAATGTCCATTTTTCATCTTAACTGAATGGTTCATAATATCTAAGAATTTTAATTCTTCTTTAGACATTTCTTCATGTTCCTGGCTGGTACTTTCATTGAAGTCATGGTTATATTGCTTCATTAACAGCTTTTCCAATTTACCTGTCGATACTTGGTTAACAGCAACAGCACGGCAATTCATTTTGCTGGTGCTTTCCTTATTCTTACACAAGGAGCCATAGATAACCCATCCTAGTAGGGTCTTCATAGCATACGGTCCATCCCCTTGGCTCCTAATTATCTGTACAGGTTCTAATGCTCTCAGAGCATTCGTTCCAATAAGTAAGTCAATATCTGAATTTATCTTTGATATTTTGACATCTTTCAGGTAAGGCCATTGCTGTAAGTCTTCACATCTGGGTACATTTTGACGACCAACAGGCATTGTTTCATGTGTGAAAACCTCTGAAATTGGAATAAAATTATCTTCATCCAAACTGGATATCTCCATATTTGTTATATAATAACTATGGAAAACCTTTTCTTTATTCATGGTACGCATTTGAATTTTAACTTTCTCTCCAGTAATGTCCAACCTTCTCATCAAATTCTCTGTGCAAAAAGTAGCTGAACTTCCATGATCCAGAAATGCATATGTTTGCAACACTACATTAGTTTCCCTATTTCTCACTTGTACTGGTAAAATAGAGAAAATGCATGCTTTCTCTCCGGCCCCAATATGTGCAGTTACTTGAAGCGAGGTGATAGCATTAACATCCGCTGACTCCTTTTTCTGCTCAGTAAGATCTGGCTCTTTCTTTACAGTATGAAGCACATCAGGATGATTCTGCTTACATTTGTCACAAATTATTGGACACTTACAGTCTTTTACCATGTGCCCCTTCTTTAAACATCCATAACAGATTCCATTCCTTTTTATAAAGTCCATCTTTTTTTCATATTTCTTGTCTTTAAATTTACGACACCATCTTATGGTGTGACCTACTTCATCACAAAATGGACAAAATTCGTTCTTTCTGGTCGGTGCATCCTCTTTGGCACCACCCAACACCTTCTCAGGTATTATATTGGTGGCTAAATTGCTTTTCTTAGGCCCTGTCTTTTGTTTAGTTTTGACATAGGTAGAACCCTTATAAATTGCAAGTGGCTTGGCTTCTTCAATAATCCCGTGGCATGAATCTGATATGTACCGTACTTCTCTTTCTAAAAATTCCACCAGATCTGGTAGTCTGGCTACTTGTTTGCTCTTATCTCGTAATTTACCAGCCCTATCTCTCCACTTTTCTCTTATTCTTCTGGGAAACTTGTTAATGATGATTCTCATATTACTTGAAAGATTAATTTCCTCCATGTAGCCAAGATTTTTCATCGAGCTGCAACATCTTCTCAGAAATATTGCATATTCACGCAATTTATCCACATCTTCTGGCTTGATTTCTTTCCAAGCATGGGCCTTTTCAATGTATGCATTCGCAATCTTCTGTTCATCAAGATGGCGGCCTTGAGGCGCGCGCCGGTACAGTCCCTGCTGATATGTTACGCCCTTTTGTCCTTCTATGTTAAAAACTCCTCCTGCTGCATACTCAATTACAACCGAATTGAGTTGCTCACTATAAGGGCAAGATCGAACGGAGTTTTTGGATCTCCGACCCTTATACAAACCCTTCCGGTGGAATTACATGCCAGGAACACCACACCTGGACCATACCCCGGGACCTCTCCTAGGCCTGATCGACGGCTTGTCCGACGGCGAGCAGGAGTCCTGGCTCGGTTCAGGAAGCGGCCCTACCGGCCTCCACTACCGGCACTACTTCTCTCCAACGTCCGTTCACTCCGGAATAAGATGGACGAACTCCAGCTTTTGATCCACTCAAGGAGAGAGTACAATGAATCTTCTGCAATCTGCTTCACGGAAACCTGGCTGGATCAATCTGTTCCCGACTCAGCAGTAACCCCACCCGGCTTTACCATCTACAGAGCCGATAGGTCGGCAGCGCTGTCACTCAAGTCCAAGGGAGGAGGTATCTGCTTCCTTGTCAATCAACGCTGGTGCAATAACATCACAGTTCAATCACAACACTGCTCCCCTGAGATTGAATTCCTCTGTTTGATCATCAGACCATTCTACTTACCAAGAGAATTCTCATCTGTTGTGTTAATTGGCGTCTACGTTCCACCCGATGCTAATGCTAACACGGCTATGGATATTTTATCACATCACATTTCCTCCATGGAAAGCTCGCATCCGGACTCCATCATTATAGCCTTGGGCGATTTCAACCACAGCTGTCTAACAAAAGAACTCCCTAACTACACTCAGCAAGTTACATGCCCGAGCAGAGAAAACAATACATTGGATCATTGTTACACTAACATCACTGGCACTTACCGTGCCTTTCCTCGTGCTCCACTGGGTAGATCCGATCATGTAATGCTGCTGCTCATCCCCGCATACAAACAAAAACTGAAATCCATCAAGCCCAAAACAATAACCGTTAAGTCCTGGTCAGAGGATGTCATCGAAACGTTAAGGGGATGTTTTGAATGTACTGACTGGGACCTCTTCCTCGACGTATCCGGCAACAACATCGACGTGTACACTGACGTGGTGACGTCATACGTCCGCTACTGTGAAGAACTGTGCGTCCCCTACAAAACTGTCACAATACCCAGCAATGGTAAACCCTGGTTCAACAAGCACATACAACTTATTCGCAAAAAGAAAAATGCAGCCTACACCAACGGTAACAAGGTTCAGTATAAATCAGCAAAATATGAACTCAGGTCTGCAATTCGGAAAGCAAAATTAGCTTATTCAAACAAATTGGAACAACAACTCAAAACCCACAATTCAAGAGAAGTCTGGAAACATCTACAGAAGATGACGGACTACAAAAAACGTCCTGTTCCCATCCCAGACGAGGATCCGGATTTACCGGAAAAACTGAACACTTTTTATGCACGTTTTGATAATGCCACCCCGCCATCCATGCCTCCCCCCCCACCTAACTCAGCACCATTCACCATCTCTGAGGAGGTGGTTAGGGCGGCCTTCAAAATTCTTAATAAAAGAAAAGCGGCAGGGCCTGACAACCTCAGCCCCGCTGCTCTCAACCACTGTGCAGCTCAGCTGGCCCCTGTGTTCACCTCCATCTTTAACACCTCCCTCAGCCAATGTAGAGTCCCGCAGTGTTTTAAATCATCCATTATCATCCCTGTGCCCAAGTCCTCCAAGGTGAGCTGCCTGAACGATTATAGACCTGTGGCATTAACATCAGTCGCCATGAAGGCCTTTGAGCACATAGTCCTCACCCATCTGAAAACTCACACTGCCCCCATCATGGACCCTTTCCAATTTGCATATAGGGCCAACCGGTCTGTTGAGGATGCTATCAACTTAACTCTTCACTATTCCCTTCAACATCTGGAATCACCAAACACCTATGCACGCATCCTGTTTATAGATTTTAGCTCGGCCTTTAATACTATACACCCGATTAAACTCTACAATAAAATGTTGGACATGAGCATCCACCCAGCCATGTGCCATTGGATTCTACACTTTCTAACAAACAGACAGCAAAGAGTCAAGGTGGGTGAAAAACTCTCCAGCCCTTTGACTCTCAACATAGGAGCCCCCCAAGGGTGCGTTCTGTCACCCCAGATCTTCTCACTTTACACCAACAACCTCACATCCCAATGCAGCTCAGTTAAAAATTTTAAATATGCAGACGCCACAACGATAATTGGCCTTATCTCAGACAACAAAGAATCACAATACCATCTAACAGTCGATAGCGCAGTCAAATGGTGCGCAGACAACAACCTCCAGCTTAATACTTAAAAAACCTTAGAAATCATCATAGATTTCAGACGCAATCAAAACCACAAACCCCCGGTCCATGTCAACTCTCACCCCATAACCTCCACGAACTCATTTAAGTTTCTAGGCACCTATATCTCCAATAATCTAAAATGGCACATCAATGCAGACCACGTCATAAAGAAAGGTCAACAACGCCTATATTTCCTCAGACAGCTCAAAAAGTTCAGAGTCGATAAACACCTCCTGGTCCGTTTCTATCAATCAATCATTGAAAGCATCATCACCTCCTCAATCACAGTCTGGTACGGTAACACCGATAGTCACTCACTACACAGAATACAACGCATTGTCTCCAAGGCCTCCAGGATCATCAACTCCCCCCTCCCCTCAATCCATTCGAGTTACCTCCAACGTACCTCAATAAGCCCCACAGCAGTACTCCTTGTGGGGCGGCACAGAGTTTCTCACTCATCAGAGGGGAACACCGAGAGTTAATCCGGGGCTGGCTGCAGGAGCTGGAACAGGAGCAGCTTCAGGAGCAGCCGTGACGGCCATTGCCCGTGAGCATTGGAGCCGGATGGAGTGGCTGCAGGAACTGCAGCAGGAGCAGCCTCAGGAGTAACGGCTTCAGGAGCAGCCGCGGTGGCCAGTGACCATGTGCATTGGAGCCGGTTGGGTTCCCGAGAGCATCGGGACCAGCTGGAGCGGCTGTTGGAGCAGGTAAGTGGCAGGCTCCATGAGATGGAGACTAGTCACAGAGGGGCAGCTAGTAAGTCCTACAGCAGTACCTCTTGTAGGGCTGCACAGTGTTCTCCCTCATCAGAGGGGAGTATAGGGGGTCAAGTTTGGGCTCCACTTGAACAGGGGAGCAGAACATACCCCTAGTACACTTAGGGTGCGGAAAACCTATGGGGAAAACACTTACCATCAGGGAACTGCAAAACCTGAATGTTCCCATATCAACCAAAACATGGTAGGGCAGGGAATTGCAACGAAAGAATGTTCTAAGTCCTAACAGATGATAACCTGGAACCTCCCAACCTCCTATATTAAAATTTGGAGGCATCCTATCTTAACAGGGAAAGATCCTCACATGGAACTTTGGGACACATTAAGGAACGTCTTAAAAACTACTTCCTGAGAAATGTGCTACCCTCATCAGACACCGGCACCTTAACGACCACGGAGGATGCCGAAATAGTAACTAACCTACTAATAGGAACCAGGGAGGTTGGTGGGGGATAACAGATCTATCTCTGCATAGAATTATTCTACTGACACTTAAAATTCAGAAGTACAGGGGAATACCTTAGAATTCTTCATTCCATTATCCTCCAGTTCAGCATGTACCGAACTGAATGTTCATGCTCACAGGGAAAGAAACAACTAAAGCGCACACTGAACTACAGTGCCCATATATTATAGGAGTTATGGAGGACATCCACACGAATCACAGGAATTCGTGTCCTAAATATCCTTATCATAATTTAGAGGTGGTTGCCACTTCATCTTAGATTGACTAATTTGAATACTTCGTACTTTATATTCATTTCAGATGGGAACCTTTGGTGCAACTAAGGGATTGATCCTAGGGTACTACATGGCAAGCATGGTATTAAAATACGCTTGCTATATAGGACTCATTGAAGGTGCCCACAGATGTATTTAACTCAACAGATCGTCTGCGGTCCACCGTTAACACACTTCACATGGCAGTACTTTGCCGTAAGAAAGGGTACAGCCTTTATGGAGGCTTCCAGGGAACTTAACCAGCCATCAGACTGGTAGTAGAATAATTGGCATTAGGGGCTGTGTGACAGCCACATGATATCGGACCTTTACATAATCATAGTACAGAGCGCAACACGCGTCACTCAAGAAATTATGTGGGGGTCATTCTGACAGACTTATGAAACATCCAAACACAGTTACCCGTCTATGGAACCACATACTGATGGGCCTTGGATTGGGATGCTACTAATTCCATCTCCAGCTGTGGGGGAGATGGAATGCTCAGGAGGCATCACTACTAACGTTGGGCATATATACCTGGGGAAGTGAGAGCTAGTCATGGCTTTAAGTCAAATTGTTTTGGGTTATAACACCAGTATGTTAATCTACAAATTGACAACACCACCGGGGTAGCATATGTCAACAATATGGGTAGAAACACATCGACACCATGTGACTATCTGGCCAACACTATTTGTGAATTGAATTGAATTGAATCCTTCTTGTCAATCAGACCTTTCGGTCTGAACGAGATGTTGTTGCCTGCAGCCATACATGTAATACTAGCAGCACACAATGGACACGGGCTGGCATCCGCCGCGGTGAGTTCACCGGGTACCTCCACACTGTGATGCAGGCAATAGTCTTAGAGTCACTGTCTCTATTAATCTGGATTAATAGCGTATCCAGATAGAGATTGGATATCAGCTTCCAACTACCAGGGAAACTGAATTTAGTGGCAGACAACAGGTCATGCTAAGTCTAAAAACTCTGTATGGATGTTGGATAAAATATGTATTGCTGGAACAGCTGGTATTGAACACCAGATAACGACCTATTCACATCCATGCTCTTACCAGTTATCAAATTATGTTCTTGGGAGCCAGAACCTGGGGCAGTGGTTCAGATGTATCTTCGTTGATTGGGGGATCATTTATGCATCCCTCCCTTTGCCTCATCAGCCGGTTATTTAGGAAGAAACTATAGACTTCACGTCTCGAATCTTGATATACCTGATTGCCCTACGCAATCGGGGTACTGGTGATATCAACATGGGTCAGAACCATACATCACCATCCATCATAGACCTAACTTACTGGGTCTTCCCGCAACAAGGGGAGTTACCCGTCACTATTATATATTAACCTATTTATTTCGAGTTGAAAGCACCTCTTCTACACCTGGGACTGAAGGACCGAATGCGGAATTATTTCAGCGGGTCACAGACTGTCCATCTAAACATCAGTACTTGGTATCATCTAGTAATGGGAAGTACTGTCACAACAATAATCATCACCCACAGATCTATGAACATCCCGTCTGTTCTGGAATTCCTGGCAAGCCTCCATTACGATGAGAGGCTCAGTCATAGTGCCATCAACTGCGCCAGAGGTGCTCTGTCAATATACCTGTCGAAGGTACAGAGCGGCATTCTGTTGGGACAAACCCTGGTAAACAAACTCATGAGGGGCATTTTTAAAATTAGTCCCCAAGAACCAGGTACTCCCAAATATGGGATGTGAGCATTGTACTGACCATGTTAAGAAACTGGTCTCCAGCTACAGCTCTGTTCCTACGGAAACTGACTATGAAAACAGTCATGCTGATGGTCCTGGTCACGCCATAAGGGTCCAGTCACCACAGAAAACAAGGTTGGACAACATGATTAATTCATCTGGAATTTAAGGTTTACATCAGTGTAATAGTCATACAGAACAGACAGGGGTCAGCAGGCCTAAAAAACAGAATTCAGGGCCTACCCTACAGATGGTCGTCTCTGTATTATAACACACTTACTATCATACTTGAACTATACTAAGATCATCAGAGGGGAGGAATGTCACTTTAATCAGCTACTAACAGCCATTTAAAACAGTGACAGTCCAGACCATCTCTGGATGGCTAAAACAAGTCTTAAATAGGCTGGAGTGGGAACTAGCATTTCAAATCTCACTCCACCAGGGCTGCAGCTACATTAGCAGCTATGAAGTTGGACGTACCAATGGACCAAATCCTCAAGGCAGCAGGATGGCCAACGGAGGAATTTTCCAATGACTTTATAACAAACCAGTCATTGAACCTGAAACATTTACAGAAACAAATTTAAGTTCTGTAATATAATAGACCCATAAATAGGGGCAATAATTGGTGTTCATAATTTTACTGTTGGATTTCAATATCGTATTGATGTCTAATGTTGTTAACTCTACTCTCCCCAAAAATCAAGGCAGATGTGATGCATGGACTCGTTCCACGGCATGAAATCACAGAGCTTTAAAATCTTCACGTAGTCACTCACGTGACTCCGAAGTAAAATAGTAAGATTAAACGAGAACTTACCAGTTTGAAGTATGATCCTTATTTTATGAGGAGGAACGTTGAGGGACTACGTGCCCTCCGCTCCCACCCTTGATCATAGTCTGAACTGGTATCTGTTGTCTAATCTTACTATGTTTAGTCATTATAGTTATCTGTGATTCCACACCGCTGCTTTGAAGAATGACACGCATGCATCGTAAGCGGGTTCTTCACGTAGTCCCTCAACGTTCCTCCTCATAAAATAAGGATCAAACTTCAAACTGGTAAGTTCTCGTTTAATCTTACTAATCTATTCTATCATCAAAACGTTTCTTCTCGCCTTATTATAGCCCTGGTTGCCTGGCTCCATCTGACAACTTTCCACAAGCACCTTCACACTTCCTTTTGTGTACTTCACCAAAAACTGTAAGCGCTCCTTTTCATCCTTAACTTTCGTCTCTAATACCTCTTCTATGGCTCTTATGAAAGTTTCATACCCCAAAGGATCTCCACCATACATAAGAATTTCAACTGGTTGCTGAATGAGAGAGGTATTTTGTCGAGCTATAATCTCGTTGAATTCAGATTGTTTATTCAACAGTGCCAATAGACCAGGGTACACAAAATTGCTGGGGAAACTCAGCGGGTGCAGCAGCATCTATGGAGCGAAGGAAATAGGCGACGTTTCGGGCCGAAACCCTTCTTCAGACTGATGGGGGGTGGGGAAAGAAAGAAGGAAAAGGGGAGGAAGAGGAGGAGCCCGAGGGCGGGCGGATGGGAGGGTGGGAGGAGACAGCTAGAGGGTTAAGGAAGGGGAGGAGACAGCACGGGCTAGCCAAATTGGGAGAATTCAATGTTAATGCCATAAGGACGCAAGGTCCCCAGACGGAATATGAGGTGCTGTTCCTCCAATTTCCGCTGTTGCTCACTCTGGCAATGGAGGAGACCCAGGACAGAGAGGTAGGATTGGGAATGGGAGGGGGAGTTGAAGTGCTGAGCCACCGGGAGTTCAGGTAGGTTATTGCGGACTGAGCGGAGGTGTTCGGCGAAACGATCGCCCAACCTACGCTTGGTCTCACCGATGTACATCAGCTGACATCTAGAGCAGCGGATGCAGTAGATGAGGTTGGAGGAGATACAGGTGAACCTTTGTCGCACCTGGAACGACTGCTTGGGACCTTGAATGGAGTCGAGGGGGGAGGTGAAGGGACAGGTGTTGCATTTCTTGCGGTTGCAACGGAAAGTGCCCGGGGAGGGGGTGGTGCGGGAGGGAAGGGAAGAATTGACGAGGGAGTTGCGGAGGGAGCGTTCTTTGCGGAAGGCAGACATGGGGGGAGATGGGAAGATGTGGCGAGTGGTGGGGTCACGTTGGAGGTGGCGGAAATGGCGGAGGATTATGTGTTGTATTTGCCGGCTGGTGGGGTGAAAGGTGAGGACCAGAGGGACTCTGCCCTTATTGCGTGTGCGGGGATGGGGAGAGAGAGCAGTGTTACGGGGTATGGATGAGACCCTGGTGTGAGCCTCATCTATGGTGGCGGAGGGGAATCCCCGTTCCCTGAAGAACGAGGACATTTCCGATGCCCTGGTATGAAATGTCTCATCCTGGGAACAGATGCGGCGTAGGCGGAGGAATTGGGAGTAGGGGATGGAGTCTTTACAGGGGGCAGGGTGGGAAGACGTGTTGTCCAGATAGCCATGTGAGTCAGTGGGTTTGTATAATAGGGCAACCTGATTCCCTTCTCCTTGGTCCACTGGTCCATCTCGAGTTTGTACGGATGTTCCCATAGTAGCTAGTTTCGGTCTAGCACCCATTTGCTGAGCTGAAGGTTCACTCAACCTATTTAGGTTTTCCAATCCAAGGTATCCTGTGGACTTTGACCGTGGAATCGATTCAACTGCCAATTCACTCTGTGCAGTTTTGGCTCTCTGTCTAGAGCTCATCGTCTTTGACGATCTAGAGCTGCATCTAGACCCTTCACTTTCCAGTATGTCCTTTCTGGCTTTAGCCACCTTCAACTTTGTATCTAATTCCAGTTGTTCCTGACATCGCACCATCTCTTCTTGCTGTCGCTTTATCTGTCGCATCTTATCTTCTTGCTGTCGGGCCATCTCATCTTGCTGTCGGGCCATCTCATGTTTTTTCTTCATAGCATCCGCTTCTATTGACAGCGCTGCTAACGCAGCCTTGGCTCCCAAACGAGCAGAAGCCCTCGAAACCGAACTGGCTGACCTACCAGATTTACGGCCTGATCTTCGTGAAGATACATTTGAGATACTGTCTCCCGGTTCTATTTCATCACCTTCTTCTTCATGCTTAGTATCTTCTTTTCTGCTACATTTACTTTTGTCAACTTGCTCTAACCATGGTTCTGCAGCATCGTTGGATTCATCATAATACTCCGTATTTTCGGAATCCCACTTATAATGTCTTTCACGTTCCTCTTGAGACCGCTCTGCTTCCAGCAGTGTGTCCTGCTTCTCTTTCTCGGTTTCCCTCAGACAGGCAGCATGTGAAATATCTGTTTCTTCAAGTTGTCTGGGTCCTTCTTCACCACCACGTGGCACTTCTGGCATAGCTCTGCCCTCATCTTCATCTTTATTCATGATTAAAAAGAGGTCTTGGCAGATTGCCAAGTCTGTAAATTAGTCGGAAAAGTCTCTGCTTCTAAGTGACTTTGTTATTATCAACAATATCTTCCAAAACTAAAACATGCCGATAATGTAGAGAACCTCTCTCTAATTCCAGGTGCAAACTAAATGATGCTAATTCAAATGGAATGTGCCTTATCATAAGAGATTCAAAACAATCCAAGGTCGGTCTGCCTTTCCCAGACACGCTGGAGAAAACAGCTTCTTGAGCTCTGTAACAGAATTCTTTTAATTAAAACCGTGATTTTAATTCAAAAGGTAATAATCGATTCGTACTCACAAATCCAGTGATACGTCTTCAGATACGTTCCGAAGCTGATGATAGACCTCAAGGCTCTTCCTGGCAGAGATCTTCTTCAGTTCCACGATTGGAACCAATCTTATTT